>NW_019154087.1:65911469-65968841 GCF_002288905.1 Enhydra lutris kenyoni
CACACACACACACACACACACACACACACACACACATCCCCTGATGGGGGTAATCTGTGTGGCAGAGGGGCGGACGTGGGACTTCGGGGAGGCTCCGGAGCCCGGATTCGGCAGAGAGCTCCGCAGGGCAGAGGGAACAGGAGAATCCCGGGATCGCGGGTCACAGCTTCATCTTCTGCCGCTCGCGGTGCGCCCGCCTTTACCGCTCGGTCGCCCCCCTTTCACTTTCGCGTCTGCGTAGGTGTCTGCCCCGGCTGGCGCGAGGGCGCGGGGGCGCGCGGGGCGGCGCGGGGGCGCGCAGCGCTCGCCAAGCTTGGGGGGAGGGGTCCTGGCGCTGCGCCCCTTCCTCAGCTTGCTCCACCGAGGCACCACCGCCCGCATTTCAGCCGCTATCAGAGCTAGGGGACCTGTCGCGGCCGCCGCTCCTCACCAGTCTCCCCACACGCCCCCACGCGCAACCACCCGTCCTTCCTCAGCACCCCCCCCCCCCGCTACAGTGGGGGAGGGGCAAAGGCGCCGCAAAGCTCGAGAGAGGGGGAGAAGAGCAGCCTCACTGGGTGGGCGGCGAGGGAGCAGGAAAAGAAACTTTTCACTCCCGCCCCCCGCGCGTGGTCCCCAACCCGTGCCCCCTCCCGCCCCCCGCGGGTGGGGACTGCACCTGAGGCCAGGGCGCGAGCTCAGGCCCAGACTTTGGGAGGACGTGGGAAGTGGTGGAGGGAGGGTTACGTGCATCGGGGGTTCGGTTTTTCCCTCCGCCTCTCTGCTGCCAGGGGCCAGGGTGAGAGGGCAACCAGCCACTGGCGTCCCCATCCCGATTTCCCACCAGCCGGTGGCTGGACGCTTTGCAGCCTCCTCCAGCGGCTGAGGGTGTGACCCGGGGAGGGGGCCGCGGCGCCGCGGGCTCCCCCTGCGGCCGCCCCCTCGCATACACACAGACACACACGCTCCGCCGCCCGAGCTGTCACCGGCCACCCCAGGCCCGAAGAGGGGGCGCGGAGAGCCGCGCTGCGGGGCTCAGGCGCAGAATCATCCCGCCGTTACTTCCCGGCTTCCAAGGCTGGCGCCGTCAACGCCGGGGAGACCAGCAGCCCCGGGAAAGGGGCCCGCTTGAGGCAGGGCCGCCGCTGCTGGGGGCGAGCGGGCGCCCGCGTCCCCTTCTGCGCGGTTTGGCGCCGCCGCCTCGCCTCCTCCTGCGGGGTAACAAGACTACTGGTCTATAGCTCTACCCACCGTCAGTAGGGCGACTGCCGGGATTATCATCCTCTCCATCCTTACCGCCGATCTGGTAATATTGGACTTGCTGGTGGCGGCGGCAGCGGCGGCGGCGGCGGGAGTCTCGCTGCCCTCACCCCACCCACCCCCTCACCCCCCGCCCCGCGCCCCAGCTTCCCCACCATGTCCTAGAAAAGGTGAGTGCAGCGACAGTCACTTTGCGCTGACAGCGGCGGGAGGGGGTCCGGGGAGCGCAGAGGGGGCCCTGGGGAAGGCATGGTCCGCGTAGAGGGCGCGAGTGGGCGAACCGAGGTGGGCTGTGGGCACGAGACCAGGTGCCTGCCGGGCCGCCTCCGGGCAGGAGTGCTGGGCGGCAGGCAAGCGATCGCAGCGGCTGTCCCTGCAAAATCTAACCTAGATTTTACAAGAAGCTGAGATCCAGGGCAAGACCGGCCCTCCGTAAAGGAGGTAAAAACTTAGTAAAAGACACACGTCCATTCCTTTAATAATGAATAATTTGTCAGTGCAGGCTGAGCCGCCGCCTCCTCGCCTGCCCCGGCGCTAGCTAGGTCCGGGACTCCCCTCGCTCCTGTCTGCCGCCTGCGCTCGGCCCGATGCGATCAATGCCAGACTCCTCGCCTGGCCCGGACAGCGCGCGTGACGGCGGGCCCCGCGGGAAAGTTGGGACACTTGGCGAGGACTCCCGGCTGCGGGGTCCCAGGGGCCGCTCTGCGAAGGGGACTACTGAGCACCGAAGTCGCTCCCGCCGCCAGGGAGTTCCCCTACCTGGAGCGGCGGCGAATTCGAGTCTTCCTGGGTTCGGGGTCTGGAATCCCGAAGCTCAATTACTGTAAAGAGAGGAGGGGGCCTTTGGGCACAAACAGGGTGAACCCCC
This sequence comes from Enhydra lutris kenyoni, assembly GCF_002288905.1. NCBI lineage: Eukaryota > Metazoa > Chordata > Mammalia > Carnivora > Mustelidae > Enhydra > Enhydra lutris. The sequence continues at coordinate 65,913,577 of NW_019154087.1, forward strand.
CCCCCCCGCCCTCCGACTTTGGCGGGTGCGAGGCTAGGGTGAGGCGGGAGGCTGCACAGCTGCCACCACCGGGCTGCGGGTCGCTGAGGGCTGGGGGACCAGATTTAGGTGTGTACGTCACTGGTGCTGACTCCGGGCCAGCCGGGAGCCCAAAACGGAGCCTCAGACGCGGAGCCTCAAAGTCCTTAGAAATCAAAGTTAAGAAGCCCTTCCTTTTGCTTAGTAACTACAGCGTTTGGGTGGGCGAGAGGAGAGTCGAGGAGGGGGCGGTTGGAGTGTCTTGCAGACACTCGATCCTTAGAAAACACTTTGATTCCTTTCCCCTCCTGTGTATTTCTCCCAATTATGGGCACTCCCTCCCACCCATCATAAAGAAGTGAATATCCTCGATGGTAAGCTTTCAAATTGAGCTAGTGGAAAAATCCAATACTAAACTAATAAATGCACCAACAAAATCATAAAGGAGAGCAGCAGCTCTTGACCCTGGCACTTTTTTTTTTTTTTTTATGGTGGGGGGTGGGTGGGAGACAGGCTGCGTTTAAAGGGCTTTGGCTGCACTGTTAAAACAAGGAAATTCAAATCGAGTGGGAACGTGATCCTCTCTTTCGCTGGCAGCAACGCTGCGGCTGCTCTGCCGAGAGGTAACTCGCAAGACCGAGGAAAGGGGCGGGGAGAGGAACCTCGGGGGTCGGGTAAAGCCCACTAGGAGCCCTCCCCCGCGCGCGGATGCTGTGGGCGGTGCCTGGGCCAGGGCTGCCGCTCACCTGGCGCTGCAGGTGGAGAGTATGAGGGACAACACCTTGACTGGATCTCGGAAAAACCGACTTCTTCCGCGTCACTACACTTTTCACCTCTTTCCTGATAGCCTGAGGTCGGCAGGAGGAGAGTCAGGTGGGCGCGAGCAAGTTTGGGGCAGTCGAGCGAGAGGGGCGGGGGGCAGCGTGCGGAGAGTGTCTAGTGCCCTGTGTCGTAGCTGCTGCCTGGCACCCCAAGTGTCCTCCGTGGCTGCGGCTTTAAGGGAGCTGCGAGTCTAGGCTGTGTCGCAGCAACTTTGTATCAGTCATGTCGCCCTCCTGGTGACTGACAGCCGGGATTGTCCAATGAGAAGCCCGCCTGACCTGTGCAGCGTGGAGCCTTGCTTCCCTCCGGGCCAATAGGAAGGGCTCAGGAGGGCGGGATAGCAACCTGAACTTTATCTGGACATGTGACCACCCCGGCCCTGGAGCTGGCCCACTCCCCCTCCGGGCTTTCGCCCGCCCTCTCTCGCTCTCTCCCTTCCCACTTCGCCCGCCCTGGCCCTGGCCCTGGCCCCTCCTCTCCGCCCCTCCGCGCCCGGAGTGTCATTGGACCGGGGAGACGCAAGCCAACTTCAGGCTGCTCGGAGGAAGCCCGTGCAGTCACCTGGGTGCAAGAGCGTTGCTGCCTCGGGCTCTCTCGCTGCGGGGAGAGCGGCACTCGTTGGCCTGGATGTGGTTGGATTTAGGGGGGCTCCGCAGCAGGGGTGTCGTGGCGTTGGCGAGCGCTGCAACAGGTAGACGCCGAGAGACGGACCCCGGCCGAGGCAGGTGTGTAGGGGTGCGCCGCGGGGCGCCGCTTGCCGGACTCGGCTTGCGTCCGCGGCGCGGGAGCGTGCACTTTGCAGGGAGAAGTGGCTGCGTAATCCGGAGGCACAGTCAGTATGGTGCTGTGTGCTTGTTGTTTTGTTTTGGTTTTCCACTTTTTACCCCCTTTGGCCGCCAGAGGACTATTTTGGGAAAGTTTGGCCACTTTGGATAAATGCCCTCTAACGAGCAGCTTTCAACCGCCTTTGGCAGTGGGAGGTCTACCTCCCTTCCTTTCCCCAAGGATGAATTTCGGATCGTTTTCCTTCTACAATTTTTAAAGGACGTTTGAATAATATTTCTTAACTCTATCAATTGCGGAAGCACCCAAATCTTAGCTGGAGGGGTAGCGGAAAAGGGCAGTTGAAGGAGATACAGATCCTGATGTAGCTTGTATGAAGAGGGCTCTGGAAATTCGTGCATTTCCCGTTCCCTAGTATTTATAAAACTCTGGAGAGAGGCTAATGCTTTCTGTGGCATCAGTTGGAATTCCAAAGGCAGGAGAGAAAGGATGAAGCTTTTTTTGGTGTCATCCGTACCCTACTATAATGAATTTAGGTGCATGGCTTTTCCTACTGAATTTTAAAAAACTAGGTTTAAAACCAGAATGGTTTATGGCACCATCAGTTTTAACTTTATTATAACCTAGAAGTTAGAAAAACTTTTGTTTGATAACAGACAAGTTTTTGAAAGCGGTGAATTTCTAATGCACTTAAATTGCTTTTTAACATTTGTATGGCCATTTCTATAGGTGCTGTTATTGATGGTATTTACAAAGTAATTTTAACAGCATTCGCCATCTGTGAAGTTCTGTGAAGTTTTAATTTTATGTTTGAGCTCAAGGCACACTAGCATTGAAATACCTGAGGATAGAAGTTTAAAAAAAAATAAAGGGGAGCTTTTTCCTTTAAGGGAGACATAGTTTGGCTTGGGGATTTTGGAAGGATCAGGTGGCTCAGTGAATTAGGTGAGTGAATAGAAATCAGGTGTGCTCAGTTCTAACTGGTTCTCCCGCTCTCTTAGGTGACCTTGGGCAGGTTTCTATCATTTACCTCGTGTCTAAAAGAGAAGAACATAATAATAGTTCTGTAGTAGGTATGACAGAAAAATAGTCACATACAGCAAACTTTCATAGCGATACAACCATTGAAAATTATGAAATTGTTAAGGTTCTGTCTTTAAGATGCCCTATTACAGTGACATAACTATAGAAAATGATAAGTTTTAAGTGGGACTATGTTTTGGGGATATTAAAAGTGAAAGTGTTTTCAGACAAAATACAAATTCACAAGAATCTTTGTTAATATTCCTGAAAAAAAAATATTTCCTTAGGAAAAACGCAATTTAAAAGACTGTAAAACATAAAATTTTAAAGTCAGGTTTTTCCTTTGCAAAAATAGTGCTTAAGAGCATATGAATGGCTTGAGGTAGAACTTTCATTAGCGCTTTTCCTTACTTTTGTGAAATTTCCTTTATGTTTTGAGGGAGACCATTTGCATGAAAAATAAAGGCTCATAATGGTTTTTGTCTTTGTCCCAGTAGAGCCTCTGTTATAGTTTCTGCTGAAAGGGAGACAAGTCTGATTTTATATAAGCTAGATATGTATACATGAAGTGTCTGCTTCATCATATACTTTAGCCACTGGGTATTAAGTTCTATGAGGAGTATAATCATCAGCTAGTATTTTCAGTATTTATTAGTAAGTTCAGGTTAACTGAAATTCTGCTTAAGCCATGGTTATTACGCCACTTCCAAAAAGACAACCTGGCTTTTTCCTGGACTACATAGGAAATGAATGCCTAATCTAATCTATTTGTTTACAGAGAAGACTGATTAAAATAATGGGAACTCAGCACAAAATATTTTAATGCTCCTAAGTTTTTAAGAACTCTGATCTTTAAAAATGTTTGCATTGGAAGCCATGCAGATGCTAGAAGTCCTATTCTTTTGTGCTTGACAGTTGCCAACCTTTATTTTCTTTGTTGAGATGTGCGTCTAAAGTTGGTAGATGAAGACAATACTTTACACAGAACTAATTTAGATTTCAGCAAAGCCTTTTGCAAATTCTTTAATGATAGCCCTGTCAATAACGTGGTGAAATGCAGCCTGTTTTATGTTACTGTTAAGAGTTCGAGGCTAGCCAAATAGGACTTGGAAAGTTGTGATCAGCTGCATGATGTTAGTGATAAGATGCTTCCTTGTAGAGTGCTTTAAGATTGTACTTGCCTGCTCTCTTCCATGTAGATTCTCTTCGAATCTTCATGTACCCTCACAAGTCTGAGATTTGGCTCCCGCTTTAGAGCAGAGTGGTGAAAGGCATCCCTTAGAATATTAGTAGGTGTTGTAGAAAAAGGGAGCAGTGGCCAAGTTATTTAGAGGATGCTGGAATAAAAAGGAAACAGGTTTCTGCACTATAAAACTTCTCAGGAGTTCAGTATGCAGGTTTACACTGTGAAACTTCAGAAAAGCAGTTCCTGATCATCCTTTCCAAGAGAATGTTTGGAAGATGGATTTTTGGAGAGGGATCTGGAGATAGGATTCTCCTTTCAGACTGTTGCTTAGGGTTGGTTGGGGTGGGGGGAGTGGAGATGAGGAAGGAAGCTGTAGGTGGAAAGTGTGGAGGCTGGAGACTTTGGAAGCCTTTGGCAAGGGTCCCCAGGCAAGGGTGATCTGCTGGAATTAAGGTAGAGAGTGGTGCGGTTCACCGAGAAAGGGAATGTGGGTTTATGGACAGGGTTCAGGGCAGGAGGTGGGGAGGGGGTGATACACAATAGATGTTCAGTTTTGAAGATGAGTGGACATGTTTCTGCTGCTGTTTAATGAATTTGGACCTGAAACATCTATACCTTAGATGTGTATCTATTCAAGTTTAGTATGGGGAGGACAGAGTATTCTTAGGTAGAAGTAGAAACACAGAATATTATGGTTACAGGTAAATGGTTTTTCAGTGTAGAAGAGGTCAGTATTAGCAGTTTAAGTCCCATTTCATGATGAACGTGTGTGTGTGTGTGTGTGTGTGTGTGTGTATTTCAACTTGTTTTTTATCCACACTAAATTTTTTGGCTAGAATTATCAGATAAACACCTCAACTGTTGTAATTTGATTTATTTTCCTCTGCTTTGTGATTGACTTGTGATTAAGAATTTATAGAATAATGTTCTTTAAATAAAAGGTTTATGCTAGATTTTAGTGTTCAAAAATTGAGTATTATAAGAGTTAACATCTTTTAATTTGTACTGGGTGATCTGCTTGGGATGCAGTGTTGAAATTGACAAAGTTTCTGCCTCCTGAGAACTCAAAATGTAGTGTAGAATACAATGAAGTAAGAGATAATTACAATAGTTAGAAAATTTAGGCATTACATGTCATTATAGAGCCTTGTGATATCTATTGCCAGTTTATTTAGTAGAGCCATTCTATTATTTTTCTGTGTTAATTAATATAAGTTCTGTAGCAGAAGGACTTCCTAGTCTTTTTTCCTGAGGGAAAGCTAGGGAAGATGGGGTTAGTGAGTGGCCAAGGGGGAAAAGGATGAGAGGCCTAAAGTAATATTGGTGTACAGAACTGCAGAAACTGCATCAGACTTTTATTTGGGTCATGGATTGTTGACACACCTGAAGGGATTTGAAAAATGCATACATAATGATTTTAGCAGTTTTGTATATTATAATGTAAAGATGTAAAAATGACCTTTTTACTAAGAATGCATTAATTTTCTTTAAGATATGTTTCTTTAGAGTGGTGATTCTCAAAGCAGGGGGCATTTGGCAATGTCTGAAGACATTTTGGTTATCACAGCCCGATATGGGGAGTGCTGCTTGCATCTAGTGGATAGGTGTCAGGGATATTGCTAAACATCTTACAATGCATAGGACAGACCTTCACCACAAAGAATTATCAGGCCCAAAATGTCAGTAGTGCCGAGGCAGAGATACCCTGGTGTAGAGAGAGACCTGGGATCAAATTCCACCTCTGCCACATAGCTATTGGCCTGTGCCTCGGTTTCCCCAACATATTATTTGGATAATACTTAAATGAATCTTATAGGGTTATTAGGGTAAATAAGAGGCTTATAATGTGGCATCGAATTATGTAGTGTGTAGGATTATGTAAATATAACCTATTATAATTATTTTGTCTATGAAATAAATTTACATAGAGAGCCAATGGATATGGTTGTGTATCTAAGAAAAAAACCTGTGGGCTCCCTGAGGATAAGGACTGTGCCTGTTTTGTTTATCACTATAGATTCAGTGACTGGTTGTAGGCCCAGGATGTAGCACACACTTGGTAAATATTTGTTGAATGAATGAACACATAAATTGTCAGGACTCATCTCAGACTTCCTCCATTTACTGTTGAAAAGAAAACTGTCTCTGCTGGAAGTCTTTATAGCGGAGGTACTACTAAGTAAGGATGCATGTCAAAGTCCCTGCCAGCATCGAAATACGGAGCATCTAGTGCTGACATTCCCGAGTTGTTATACTGCCTCTCTATGGAGCTGTGGACCATCTTAATTAATCTGGATACATGAATCTTTATTTTTCAGTACTGACATTATTTTATCCTCATCACTAATCCATTTTAAGAAAATCTTAATTTTTAAAGAAATAATTCTTAAGTTATTTTTCCTGTGATAATTCACTTGATAACTTTAATTTCATATTGAGAAAAGGTAACATTGGTTGTATTTCCGTATTGTTTTTAATAAAACCATGTGTTAGATATGGAAAACAGCTTCCATATGCTTGAAAAACTCCAAAGGTTTTGGAGTCAGAAGATTTAGTTTAAACCCAACTACATTACATATCACTTCTTTGACCTTGGGCAAGTCACCCATATCACTAAGCCCTTCCTTTCCTCCTTGCCTGCCTCATCAGTCCCCAGGATTACTCTGAATATTAAATAAGTTAATATTTGTAGATTTTTGTGCAAATCTAAAGGCTGTATTATAGCAACATGTTACTTTTATTTAGATGCAAAATAATTTTATGTGATTGCTGCTTATAGTCTAGCTTCTGGACAAGTCATAGTCAGGACTGTTAGTAAGAGTACCAGAAAGGTAACAATTTTAATATAACTAGAAGTATTGCTTATGACAAGTAGAATATGTACATATAGCTTAGTAAATGGAATTTTGGAATGTCTTCTAGAGTAATATTGCTATAAATGACTCTAATTCAATTTTTTAATATAAATTTATTTGTTAGCTATGGAGACCAAAGGCTACCACAGTCTCCCTGAAGGTCTAGATATGGAAAGACGGTGGGGTCAAGTTTCTCAGGCTGTGGAACATTCTTCCCTGGGACCTCCAGAGAGGACCGATGAGAATAACTACATGGAGATTGTCAACGTAAGCTGTGTTTCCGGTGCTATTCCAAACAACAGTACTCAAGGAAGCAGCAAAGAAAAACATGAACTACTCCCTTGCCTTCAGCAAGACAATAATCGGTCTGGGATTTTAACATCTGATATTAAAACTGAGCTGGAGTCTAAGGAACTTTCAGCAACTGTGGCTGAGTCCATGGGTTTATACATGGATTCCGTAAGAGATGCCGACTACACCTATGATCAGCAGAACCAACAAGGAAGCGTGAGTCCAGCAAAGATTTATCAAAATGTTGAACAGCTAGTGAAATTTTACAAAGAAAATGGCCATCATTCTTCCACTCTAGGCAGTGTGAACAGGCCCTTGAGATCCTTCATGCCTGACTCTGGGAGCTCTGTGAATGGTGGGGTCATGCGTGCCATTGTTAAAAGCCCTATCATATGTCATGAGAAGAGCCCGTCTGTTTGCAGCCCTCTGAATATGACCTCTTCAGTCTGCAGCCCTGCTGGAATCAGCTCTGTGTCCTCCACCTCTGCCAGCTTTGGCAGTTTCACAGTGCACAGCCCTATCACCCAGGGGACTCCTTTGACATGCTCCCCTAATGTTGAAAATCGAGGCTCCAGGTCGCACAGCCCAGCACACGCCAGCAATGTGGGCTCTCCTCTCTCAAGTCCATTAAGTAGCATGAAATCCCCAATATCCAGCCCTCCGAGTCATTGCAGCGTAAAATCTCCAGTCTCCAGTCCTAATAATGTCACTCTGCGATCCTCTGTGTCTAGCCCTGCAAACATCAACAACTCAAGGTGCTCCGTTTCCAGCCCTTCCAACACAAATAACAGATCCACGCTTTCCAGTCCAACTGCTAGCACCGTGGGATCTACCTGTAGCCCGGTAAACAATGCCTTCAGCTACGCTGCTTCTGGTGCCCCAGCTGGATCCAGTGCAGCCCGGGATGTGGCTCCTAGTCCTGACACACAGGAGAAAGGTGCTCAAGAGGGCCCTTTTCCTAAGAGTGAGGAAGTCGAGAATGCCATCTCCAACGGGGTGGCTGGCCAGCTTAGCATTGTCCAGTACATAAAACCGGAGCCAGATGGAGCTTTTAGCAGCTCATGTCTGGGAGGAAATAGCAAAATAAATTCTGATTCCCCGTTCTCAGTACCAATAAAACAAGAATCAACCAAGCATTCATGTTCAGGCACGTCTTTTAAAGGGAATCCAACTGTAAACCCATTTCCGTTTATGGATGGCTCATATTTTTCCTTTATGGATGATAAAGACTATTATTCTCTATCAGGAATCTTAGGACCACCTGTGCCCGGCTTTGATGGTAACTGTGAAGGCAGTGGATTCCCAATGGGTATTAAACAGGAACCAGATGATGGGAGCTATTATCCAGAGGCCAGCATCCCTTCATCTGCTATTGTTGGTGTGAATTCAGGTGGACAGTCCTTTCACTACAGGATTGGTGCTCAGGGTACAATATCTTTATCACGATCGGCTAGAGACCAATCTTTCCAACACCTGAGTTCCTTTCCTCCTGTTAATACGTTAGTGGAGTCATGGAAATCACATGGTGACCTGTCATCTAGAAGAAGTGATGGATATCCAGTTCTAGAATACATTCCGGAAAACGTAACAAGGTAAGTTGGTTTTTTCCTCCTTTTTTGAAAATCATGGCTTTAGAAAATGTTGAAAAGGTCAGTATTCACAGTTGATAAATTTAAACATGTTTCAGCTTACTGTTTTATTTTTGTTTTCCACATGGTCATTTAGTGCCACCTCTTTCCTTGTTTGTATAATGTCACTGCTTTTTTGAAGTAGAGAAACAAAAAATTCTTAAAATCTTTTAGAAAACATTTGTGTTGATTGTGAAGGAGTGTCTGTGGGTATCCCCTCCCCTTTCCACATTGCCTGTCGTAGGTATTTGGGAAAAGTTTATTTTCTGCTGCCTGTTACTATATTTACTTTAGCAGACTAGTGCTAGATTATTTTTTTCTTTAACTATACACTGGTTCGCTAGAATTGTTTTAAATTTGTTTCTTGTGGTCTTAGTCTTTTTTCTTAGCTTTTATTAATCACTTCGTTGGTTATGAAATATGAAATTGGACCCCAAATCTGTTACCCACAAGCTCTGCACCCTCTTTTTCCTTTTTTGAGTAGATTAATTATATGTCAGTCATGGTTTTCAATACAAATAAATCATTTCCTTAACTGTTGAGGGCTTTTAAAGACTCAGCACATCTAAAATTACTAAGTGGACAGTCTTGCTTTCCTACTCATATTGGAAGTGAAATATGTCACTGCAGTTCTGAGTTGGTATAACTTATAAGAGCTGCAAGAAGACATACTTTACTTACTGTAAAATAACTCTTGACTTTGCTTTTTGCTTATAGCGTATTGTATAAATTTAGAAAAAAACAAGGAAGAGGTTTTCGATATGACTGTGAAGGGTGGTTCTAAGTTATACAATGAATACTTGCATTGGACTTTGCTTCAGTACTGTTTTTATTACATGGTTGTGATAAATGGTCCTTTTATTGAACATATAAAGAATAGATGTCCTAGATACAGTTCTTTCACTTGGCATTTAGGAATATGTGGATTTTTCCCATAAAAACTTACATTTTGGGAAATACTTTCATCCCATTAACATGGGGTTTACGTGTATTTCTATATCTTTCTCCTCCTGTTCTCTTATGAGCCAAAAGCCAAAAGTTTGATTCATGCATTCTTTTCCTTGTCATTGATTCAAACCTTGCTCCTCTTGCCTTTATGGAAGTAAACATTCCTTTAAATGATACGTTATTACTGTTCTCGATAGCATGAACAATCATGTTCTGATACTGCCTCTATCTCTTAAATTCTGAACCCTAATGGGAGATAGCCTAAGATAGCATGGCTTTCATCAGGAGCAAACTCAGCATGTGGTCTCCTGCTAGTGCTTTGTTTTACTTTTAGAGAAGGAAATTTTGCACATGATGTCGATATTTTTGTAAGTGATGTTTTTGGTGAGTTAGTATGAGGGAGTACAGCCTGGTAGTATGAGCATGGCTGCCCGGGTTGAAATCCCAGCTCTGCCATCTAATTGCTTTGTGTTCCTGTGCATACCCCTTCCCCTCTGGGCTTTTAGTTTTCTCATCTGGAGGAAAAGGAAAAAAGAATTCAACAGTACGCATCTCAAATATAGTTAAGATAATTGAGTTAATTTTGCATATCATCTGGTATGCAATAGGTATTATATACCTTTTAACTCTTAACATTTGATTAGTGTGCACAATTTTTAGCTTTCATATCCTTTAGTTTTCTGTTTTCTTCACTATGTGAAATTACAAAATAGTTTAAAGAAATATCTTATACATAATTGAAAGAAATATTTGTTGATAATTCTTTTTTTCAATTCATTTAATTTCTTTTCAGTGTTCCAAAATTCATTGTTTATGCACCACACCCAGTGCTCCATGCAATATATGCCCTTCATAATACCCACCACCAGGCTCACCCATCCCTCCATCCCCTCCGAAACCCTCAGTTTGTTTCTCAGAGTCCACAGTCTTTCATGGTTTGTCTCCCCGCTCCGATTTCCCCTAACTCAAATCTCCTTTCCTTTACCCAGTGTCCTCCGTGTTATTCCTTATGCCCCACAAGTAAGTGAAACCATATGATAATTGACTCTCTCTGCTTGACTTATTTCACTCAGCATAATCTCTTCCAGTTCCATCCATGTTGCTACAAAAGTTGCGTATTCATCCTTTCTGATGGAGGCATAATATTCCATTGTATATATGGACCATATCTTCTTTATCCATTTGTCTGTTGAAGGGCATCTTGGTTCTTTCCACAATTTGGCGACAATTCTTGCTAAATTTCACTCTATTATTATTTTTTATGGTTACACATGCATCATACATTTGCCAGTACATATTTTTTGCTTTTATAGTTTTTTTTAAGGCTCTTGCTTTGGGTAATGATATTTCTGGTAGCAATAGTAGGGCTGTAGTAGATAAAATCATTAGTTCTCTGCTTTGTTTTGTTCTGCATCCTATTTCTGCTATTTGAACTATAGGTTTTACACTCACTCAATTCCTAAAGCCCCTCCCGATGTTCTCGTGACCCATAGACTTAAACATATTAATGTGAGTCACTGACCTTGAGCCTGCTCTGCGTTTGTGGGTACCGAGGTGTTCAATGTCTCTTCTGGAGTACGCCAAAATTCTTTACATACGTGTTAATATAGTCAGAGGGGATTCATTTTGTTTACATACATGTTGGCATTATCCTAGTTAGTATACATTTTCCAAAAACTCTAATAACAAAGCTTCAATGTTATGAAGTCTCTTACAGATTACTGATTCTTGACAGCTTTTTCTGGTGAGTATTATCCTAACCTGTTTGTTTTGATTATTCTCAGAATAAAGGCTCAAGGATTGGAAGATACTTAGATATTTTTCTAGATTTCATTGCGCATATTAGAATATTTCATTTAACCTCATCCATACTTCATCACTGGTCTCTTATTTAATGTCTTCTGGATCAAAATCCAACCTTTTGGTCTACATCTTAATGTGGGATGATGATACCCTGTTCTAGGGGACGTGGAATAAATTAAAGAATTCCAGGTTGTGGAGAATCAAGATAGAATGTGACCGTTCCTATGTTTTATAATAACCTTTGTCTTTAGATTGAACTCTGAGCTGTTTTCTAATAGGTCTCAAAGTGTTTGGGATTCCTGAGACCCTTTCAGGGAGGTTTATGAATTGAAAGATCACACATTGGTAAAAGATCCACTCAAAATGGAAGATAGACCAGTGGCTTTTAATGTGATAGTGTATGAAAAGTTCACTAATACGGTTTCAGATCCACATTGCAACTAACCTTCAAGAAATTACTTACAGGCAGTTTTCAGGGTAGTATTAAAGAATCACATCTGTAGCTATCTCTAATGATCATTAAAATGCTCATCCTTTTCCCAACAATGTACCTGCGTAAAGCCAGATTTTTTTCATACATTGAACCAAAACCTGTCACCACACATTGAATGTAGAAGTAGATATGAAAATCCAGCTGTCTTCTATTAAGTGAGATAATAGACTTACAAAAATGTAAACAGTGTCACCCTCCTCACTCAAGTTTTTGTGTTGGGAAACAGTTATTTTTTCATAAACATATGCTTTTGTTAATGAAAAAATAACTCACATAAACAAAAAGCTTTTTGGTATCCTCAGTATATTTTAAGAGTGGAAAGGTGTCCTAAGACCCAAAAGCTGAGAGGTGCTGGTCTCTTTTATTCTGTACACCCTTTGGAGATTAATGAAAAAAGAGGCTATTATTTTATTTGTGTTAGCCTCACTGAATATTATGCTGAGGAAGGAGTACCCTATTCACATAAGAAAAATGATTCTCATCTAGTTAATTTTTCAAGCTGATAGAAGTGAGTAATGGCTGTGAAGTGTGTGTTATCCTCATCCCCGTCTGTGGGCATCCTGAGAGAGCAATGACGAAAGCCATCTGTCTGTTAATCATTTCTAGTGAGTGGATAGCCAGGCCACCAAAGTGTAAAGTAAATTACGACAGAAGCTGAATGTAAAGCCTTGAGGATGAACACTGGACCTGGTTATGTCATGTAGATTGGAGTTTCCGTGTCAGCTAGGACACAAAACTGTGACCTTGGTGAGTCACAGCTTCTCTGGGCCTCAGTTTCTTCATAAAAAGTGAACATGTTGAACTCCGTGCTCCCCGAGGTCTGCCAGCCAGACTACTAAGTGGCTGTGAAGTTTCCTTGGAGTTCTGTATGTTAAAAATCAAAATAGAGTATCCTTTAACATATTTGCTGATCTGGTGTCAACTATATTTGAATCACAGGTGTAGCTGTGTAGTTTCCAGGGTGTTTTGGATAGAAAAATGTCATTGTCATTTATCTTTTAGAAGTGAGTAGGGGTGAGTTATTTTACTTTGAAAAAGCAGAGTATTTTTGAATCATGTCTTTTTTATTAAAGTTGATACTCATGATGAATTTCTTGTTTTAATTTACACTCTTCCTTTTGAAAGCAGCGTTTTTCTGTTGATACAACATTGATGTTTATGGCGATGGTCATAGTCACTTTGATAGCATCATTAGAGCGCTAACATTGACTTAGACCTTTGAATATAAAGTTCACTGTTTCAAAGGGCATATTCTGGTAGGTTTCAAGATGGGTAGTCAGGTGTTTATAACTTTATCTCTGCTGCATTTTTTTCCATGAAAGAAGGAAACAATTTAGTAAACAACCTACAGTTGTTTTTTATTTTTCAGTCGTCCCTAGAGTTTTTAAAAACTCCCCTTCTGTATTAAAGCAAAAGCTTCAGAATTCAAGGAGTTACAAAAGTTGCCCTGCCTCTTAGCAAACTTTATGAGTAAACCATTGAGATCTAAATATCTCTGTGTAATGCAAAGTATGAAAAAATGATGATTGGGGTGGGATGTGGAATTGGATTGATTTTTAGTGTTTACTATAATAAATCATTAAGAATTACTGCAGTCATTTGAAAGTGGAAACATGGAACTTTCTTTTTCTTATTATTTGTCTCACAGTATTCTGATCTTGAAATTGCTAGTGTACCTAGAATTTCTCCCAGTTAGTATTCTAAATAATATTTTTAGAAATGATTTCACAATGAGACTTGCTTCTCCTGATGATTCATTCACTTCCATTCATTTATAGTATTTCTGGTGAGAGTAGTGATAATTTTATTGAAAAAAAAAAAAAAAAGAAGCAAACCCTTAGTGCTTTTTAACGAGTAAATCACTGAGTACAACGCAGTTTGATAAATTTTGCTTTTAACATCACAAGTGTCCTAGGTTTATATATCAGTATGTCCACCTTTTATCATCTAGAGTATTAGTATACTTAGAACTGTTTACTTCATACTTAAAAAATGGAGATAAAAGCTGTGGTTTCAGTTAAATAGACTCAAGTTATTCAACTTCAGGCTGTTTGCATGCACAGCAGTGTTGTGTTAAAACTAGGACCTGGAGGGGAGCCTGGGTGGCTCAAGTCATGATCCCAGGGTTCTGGAATCAAGGATCCCACATCAAGCCCCACATGGGGCTCCTTGCTCAGCAGGGTGCCTGCTTCTCCCTTCCCTCTGCATGTTGCTAGTACTCTTTCTTGCTTGTGCTCTTTCTCTGTCAAATAAATAAAATCTTAAAACAAAACAAAAAACCTAGGATCTGGAGGTGTAGCATTTAATGGATTTGATGCCTTTTGCACTATTGAAATTCTGGATGTGTCTGATCTTTTCTATACTTGTAATGTTTAGGGGAATACCAGATATTATGTTGATCAGAAGTAATTTAGGAGTAACCATTCACTTCCCCTAATGCTTTGATATTAACTTTTTTCTTCAAAATACTTTTTTCCAGGCTTTCAACTGTTGCTTTAGTTTCATATTACTCATCTACTGATAAAATTTCAGCTCTTCTGCCAAATAATATATCATTTTCTTTCATTTACTAAATTCAAATCAAGAAAAAAAATCTGCTTCGTTATTGAATTTAAATATAGTCATTAAATTGTGTGTTTTTGTGGACTGCATTTCAAAGTTTATTAGTGAAAACAAGGAAATAGAATTATATTAAATGTATAGGTCTTCATCTTAAATTTTAGAATTTCTAGTTTTAAACTTGTCAAGTATAGGCTTTGTGTTCAGTTTTAAGAGTTTTATTTTGTTCTTTATATAGTAAAGTAATGATGAAGTTAAAATGTAATTACATATAAGCATCTGTTACTTACTGGAAACCTCTGGATTTATGATTATCAGTGGTGAGGCCTAGGCCAAAATTTCTTTGTAGAAAAGAGGTAGAAATTCCTTATATTTATGCAAGAAATAGAAAACTGTAGTATAAGGAAGGAAAGAGAACAAACACAAAATAATTTGAATACTTAAAAGTTCACTAGGGAGAGAGAGTGAGCTAATAACTGGTGATATGGATTCATAACTGTGGCTGTGACTTCATTTTATTAATGAGGATTCCTTCATTGGGATGTATCCTCACCTTATAGATTAGGAGTTGTGGAGACATATAAACAAGAATTGTAATCTAAAATAAAATGAAATAAGGTTTATAATGGGCAAAGTCAGCTTTGGTATTCTGATAGTATAAGGTTATCTAGGCAAGCTTTGTAAAATGGAGAGATGGGGTGGTGGTGGTTAGAATTGATAGTTATCCTTAGTCTTAAAGTTTTTGCGGAGAGTAGGAGTGGTCATTTCCTGATGGAGCGAGTCACATGAGCAAAACTTGGAGATTGGCAGAAAACACTGATTGTGGTCATGCTTTATGGCTGACTGCGACACACAGAGAACTGGGGGGAAGAAAGCCTGGAAGAGGTTAGTTAGTTGGGACTAGAAGGGAGTAGAACTTGAAAGTCACACTAAGAAATTTGTACTTAATTTGGGAGGTAGTGAGGAACTACTGAAATGTTGGAGCAGGGAAGTGGCATGAGCTGAAGTGCACTTTGGAAAAACCTTAATTAGGCAGTGGTTGTGGGGTGGAGCCTTGTTAAGAAGTTATTGCAACAGTAGAGGGGGATAGGAACTTGACTCTCTGTCCAGAGTAATGAAAAAAAAAAAAAAAAAAAGGACAGATGTGAGATTACAGAAGAAGCCCTTGTGGGTGTTGATTTTTGTATAATTTTTTTTTATTTTTGAAATAATCACAAACTTAAAAAAAAGTTAAGCCCATTATGGAGAATTATAAAGGACATTCACATAGCCACAATATAACCATCAAAATCAAGAAGTTAACATTAAGTTACTTGCTTTAGACCCACCTTGCACTTTTTTGCCCCAGTCCTGGAGTCAGCTGCGTCAGCAGAGTCACACTGCCCCCGCAGAGTCAGACTGCCCCCATTCCCACAGATACTCTCCTGCCTATGACTGGGAGTCTTAACTCGTGTTCTGGGTCACAGGGCCACATTCCCCCAACAGAGGCCCTCCTTATTCCATTCTAACACTGACTCCCCCTGCTGGGCTATCCTCTCCCTGCTTGGGTTCTGATACTATGTACTAGACCTTGTGTACACATGGATGTGTGAATCTTCCTCCCCACCCTTGCACTGGGCATCAGAGCTACCCTTGGACTTGGTGCCCCACTGTGAGCCATGACAGCTGTCCACACCCTCCCCTCTACTGTGGATCTCTACTTCACTGTGTCTTGCCAAATGGTTTTAGGAGTGAAGTGTGAAGGAAGAGAAAGGAGAGCACTTGATACTTCCATAGAAACGGAAAGAGGGTCAAGTATGAGGAAAATCAGTGAAAACTCAACATGTTATAAGTTTGACTGTCATGGATAACAATGAGCGATAAGAGAAATGGAGAGGTCAAAAAGAGTAGTAGCCTTGGAGAAGAAGTAATGATTTATCTTGGATATAGGAGTTTTCAATTCCAGACTACCTGTAACGGAAGGAGTTCTCTCTACAGGCGGAAATGTTGATCTGGAGGTCTAGGAAGCCTCTTCCTAGAAGTGGCGGTTGAGGGTGTCAGTGTGGGTGCTATTGCCCATGGAGAGATTGTATATATGACTCCAGTGTCATTTAAAGTGCATTCTGCTAGGACTTTGGAGGAACAGAACCCCATTTAGGAGATGAACAACACATCCTAATAAAGGAGACAGGGAGTTGTTTAGAGAATCAAGATAGTGCCAAGTCATGGATGCCAAGGGGAAGAATCAGTAGTCAGAGATTTCCAAATTAGAAGGGCTCTAAGGCTATCTATAAATCCAACCCCAAGACTAAGGTCCAGAGAGATTACATACCTTTTCCAGGATCACATAAAGCAGTTGGTAACTGAGCTGGGAGTAGATCCTGTCCTTTTGTCTATTACATTATCCGTTCCTTCAGTAGGAGGTGGTGGTTCAAAACCTAATGATGGGGTGAGGAGGACCGGAAGTTGGACTGAATAGTTGGTGCTCCTGATTTTTCGAGAAGGAATTCTGTTGAGTGGTGGGAATGGGAATCAGACTGTGATTGGCTAAGGAGTAAGTTAAGAAGGAAGAGGAGAGACTTAGGGGTTGCGGGAGGCATCTGTTCAGTGGTAAAGAGAAAGGGTGAGAGAGGAGCCACAGCTTTGGAGTCTAAGGATTGTGTTGGACAGGTGAGCCGTGAAGAGGGTGGCAAGGGCACTGCGCCCTGATTGAGCTACAAGGTGTAAGAAGCAGGGCAGATGCCTGATGGGGGCAGTGTTCTGGGATGCTGAGAATAAAAGGGAGACTGCAGTCAGCCACAGGGTCGGATATTTAACTGCCCTGTTGAACCAGTGTGTGCCAGCAGTTACTGGCAGCCAGCGTCACTGTTTGTACAGATACGGAAACTGAGGCCCAGCAGGTATACGTGATTTGCCTAAGGCACATAGCAGAGGTAAATAAAGAAACAAATACTTGAGATAGAGAAGAAAACTGTCCTAACCAAAAAAATAGATGGCTCTTTTAAAAACATAAATCAGATTATGCAGCTCATGTAAAGCCCTCTGGCTGCTTCTCATTGCAAGTGGCATAAAGTAAACTAATTGAGGGCCTGAAAAGCCCTGAAATATCAGACCTCTGACTACTTTATTTAGTAACCGGATTTTTATCTTGCTCAGTCCCCACACTGACCTTTCTATGGCTCAGACCAACCAAGCCCCCTTCCCTCTGGGGGCCTCTGTACTTAGTGTTCTCCCTACCAAGAAGGCTTTGTCTCCAGATTTGGGTTGTCTGCTCCTTCTTGTCACTTGGCATTAGCTCAGATGTCACCTTGTCAGAGGTCTTCCTGACATCCTGTTTAAAGTAGTGTCCCCCCCCACCTTCTAACAACACATCACCTGCTTTTGTTGTCTTCATAGTGCATACCTATCAGAAGTTATCTGTTTACTTGGCTTCCTCTAGTTAGAATGTAAACTTCCTGAGACAGGGCCCTCAGCTGTCCTGTTTACCAGTCCATTTGCCATACCTAAAACAGTGCCAGGTGCATTGTTGATGTTCAATAAATCCCCACTGAACGAATGAATGAATTGGTTAGCAGAGGAATTTGGGGCAGGCATGTATCTGGAATGACTAGGTAAGTGTTGGTGGTTGTGGAAGACTAGTACAATTATTGTTAAATAACCGAGCAAAAATTTGTGGTGACGTCTATCAGCATATTTTTAAGGATTTTCATAAAAATAATCAACATACGCTGTTCTTGTTTTTTTCTGGCCTCAACATAATAAAGTAGTTGGTAATGATGTATTACGAGCTGTATGGTGACACAGTATTTTGAGGTCATTTATTTATTTTTAATTTGCAAACAGCAAAATTCACTGTTTTTGGTGTGCAATTCTTAAAGTTTTGCCAAATATATAATCCTGTAACCACCACCCACTCAAGATAAGAATAGTTGTGTCACCCACTAAAATTCCCTTATGTTGTCCCTTCTCAGTCAACCCCCTCTTCATTCCCAAACCTGAGTGACCATTTATATGTTCCCCATCTTTGTAGAATGGTTTTCTCTAGGTAGTCATATAAATGGAATTACACTTTTTATAGCCTTTTGATTCTGGCTTCTCTTAATTAACATAATGCACTTGACATTCATGCATGTTGTTGCACGTATTATCAGTTTCTTTTTAATGCCAAGTAGTACTCCGTTTGTGCCTACACCACAGTTTGTTCATCTATCACCTGTTGTTTGCAGTTTTTGCTGTTACAAATAAAGCTGCTGTAAATACCCACATACAGATCTCTGTGTGGACATATGCTCTATTTTTCTTCAATAAATACCTGTAGGTGGAATGGCTAGGTCATATGGTAGGTGTAGGTTTAATTGTTAAGAAACTGTCCAGCTGTTTTCCAAAATGTTTGTACCGTTTTACAACTCACCAGCAGTGTGTGAGAGCTCTGGTTCCATTATATCTTGCCCACACTTAGAGAGTCTGTCTTTTTAAATTTTAGACATTACAATAGGTGTGTAGTGATAACTCATTATCATGTAAATTGGCATTTCTTTACCACCTAAATGATACTGAACACTTTTTCATGAGCTTCCTTGCCATTCATAGGCTGCCTTCTCATGCCTGTGAACTTTGTTGCCCATTTTTATTGGGTTGCTTTCTTCTTTTTGAGTTCTTTTATCAGTGGATATTAATGTGAACTTTTTGACAGAAGACCTAGAACCAAGAGAAAGATAGCTATTTAAATTTCCGGATTAATAGGGGGAAATAATAGATAGTTTTCAAATTATTTAGTACCTGCTCTGTTCTTACAGTGGGTGAGCAAACCACATGTCTTCCCTGTATTCCCCTCTAGCTGGGGAGATGACTCACATGAGTTTATACAGCTTTTTTTTTTTTTTTTTTGGGTTGTTCTGTAATTATGTGTTTGATTGCATGATGCAGATAAGAACTGTTTCCGAAGATTAGAAAAGAAAGAGTTCTATGTGGGCTGGAATAGCCAAGGAAAGCTTCATAAAGGAGGTGAATTTCAGTTGACATTTGAAGATTGGTGGTATTTGGTGGAGAGTAGAGATGTATCAGAGGAATGAGTAAGTGCAGGCCAGGTATTTGGACAGGACAAATGAAGCCTGCTTGGACGGCTTAATGCTATTTAGAGAAAACTAGATGATAGAAATCTGTGAGTGCCAAAAAGAAGTGTTTGGCACTTTTAATATAGCATTATTAAACATTCTCATAACCTAGAAAGTGACATAAAAGGGTAGAAAGGTAAATATGGTAAGGGAGATAAGAAATAGTGACTGAAACAAAAAAGCATTTGAAAGACCATCATATTGGTAATTCAAGCTAGGAGGATAAGTGCCTGAGTTGTCGGAATGTTGGGCAAGGGATGGAAGTTAGAGTTTGAAGGAAGAAATAATTGAATGACAGATTATTGGGCCCAAAGCCTGTTCCTTTCCACTATGCCACTATGCCAATATGCCACAGCCCCACAAAACGTAGATTGCTGCAGGGTATAAGGAATAAAAATAGCAATAAGGAGAAAAATTGAGCATAATTATGACTAAGAGAAAAGGAGTGAAATAATTTTATTTGGATGAAAGTAAATCTGATAATTTTGATACCAAAATAGAGTACTTTTTATTAGACTGGGGGGAAAAAAAATAACCCTGGGAAATGGAAACAGGAAGAGCCACCTCCTGGTTTGACAAAGTTGGAAAGCAAAAAGTGGCGTAAATGAATCAAAAATGTCAATGTATGGAATTCAGACATGCACACATGTATATAAATGAACAGAATCCTAGCTTGTTTGGAAGGCCATTTCTTGTGTCCTCAAGTAACTGGTGTTTGAATTAACAGTGGTCTTTCCAAAACTGGAAATGTGCTCATTTTCTTCCATCACATGTTAGAGTTTGTATTTACTTAATAAATATTTTTCTGATAAGTTTGAGAAGAGATTCCAAGTGCAAAGTTTGGGAGTGTTGAGATTTTAGATGGGAGCAGATATTCTTTAATTTACTCCAATTTAGATTCTCCCTGTAGTTTTGAAATGGAAATTATGTTCAGAGCAGCTTTTGTTCTTGAAACTAAGGTAACGTGGAAGAATATATGGTCCCACAATACAAAACATTTTTTTTCTCTGTTTCTCCATCATTTTCAGACCCAACCGAGGTAAATGTACATGTGAGGTATTCCTTTGAGACTTCTGGAAGCATTTGAGTTTTCTGTATGTGGCAGAAATATGATAATTTTGTTGACATATACCCTGTATTTTGGACTTGGTTGGTATGATTCAGGTGAAAACAGCACTCTCCCCCTCCTAAATACTGTTTTTTTTAGCAAACTGAAGAAACTGACAGATGGGTAAAGTAGGGGAAGGAGAGGTTACAAGCACGATAACCTTTCATAGTGAAAATCTAGAGCTAGGAACTCTTATATAACTTCTGAAACCACTCTATGGAAGGGTCTTAGGTGTCTATTAGCAGCTATGCCTTACTTTTAAGCTAGTGTTCATTTAAAAAGCTAAGATTTTTGTGACAGAGTATAACTGCGTGCATTGTGCATTTGTTGAAGGATGAATTTGTTGCCAGTACCTGAGAATGGAATAAATAAAAACCAAAAACCTAACTGTGAACATGGCCCAGCCTCTGTGATTTCATAACACTGATGAAATGTGCTTTTTAAAAAATTTTAGCTCTTGCCAATTTACTGTGGCAGAAATAATCAAATCTAGTATTATGAGGGTTTAAAGGAGAATAGACGTAAAGCAAGTGTTAAAAAGATCAATGTTGTTTTAACAGGGAAAATGACTAAATTTCTATGAATGTGTCAGCGTCTGTGTGCAGTCCGTCTCCTCCACACATGTAACTGATACTGTGCATGCTACCCTGAGTTATTCAAGGCTTTTAATCAATGAAGAATGATTGAAGTTTGTCATACTATTTTTAGTGTTGATGCTTCAGTGGCTTGGCTTAAAAGGGGATGCTCTTCTCTGGCCGTTAGCTCAGGAGAGGAAAGAGAGAAAGACTATTACAAGACTGCAGAAAGGGAGATTTTTCAAAGAGGAATGCACTGCCACCTATAAATAACTAACACCAATTCTATTTACTGAACTCCCTGGGATCTGTAACAAACAACAATGCACATTAAAGGCACTTAACCTGGAAAAGTTCTGGATATGGATGGTGGTGATGGTTGCACAATAGTGTGACTGTACTAAGTGCCACTGAACTATACACTTAAAAATGGGGAAAATAGTAAATTTTATGTATGTATATCTTATGGCAAATAAAGTAGCATTTTATCTTGGCAAAAAATGGGGGTGCCCTGCGTTGATGAAAGATACTGAGGTGTACTGCAAGTCCACTGTGTGAGCGAGCCCCTGAGAGCAAAGACTAAGCAGGTACCATGTCTTACTTAGCTTTGACCCTTCTGCACTGTCTAATAAGTACAGTGTCATATATGTACTATGTTTAGCACTGATTTTCATTCAGCAAGCATTTATTAAGCTCTTGATGCTGTCAAAGCATAATCCTGCGTGTGTGGTCAGAGCAAAAAGGAGAACTTCCTCATCGTTTAGGACACCCAGCCAAGATATATCCAAGATCCCATTACAAAGTAAATTGTGGTAGGTGTTTTTTGGGAGGTACCAAATACACTTTGGAGAACACAGGGAGAGAATACTTGGAAGTTAAATATTAATTTCATTTATAAAATTATATGATGGGCATAAGTGAATTTAATGGAATTGGCCAGAACTCTTGGTTTGTGGACGACAGCACAGGAAACCATCCCCTACTAGCTTAAATAAAACGCAATCTCTTGGCTCACAAAATGGGAGGAGCTCAAGGGTAAACCTCAGGTTTGGCTAGATCCCAGGTTTCAAATGGTGGTGTCGTAAGTTTCTCTCTCCATCTATTGCAGCTTTTCTCCTTTCATTCAACTTTGTTTTTGGAGGCTATGGACAGTATCACTCTGGGCTTGCATTTTCATTAGTGTTTGATCCTGGTGAAAGGATCAGCCCTTTTCTTGATGGATTATGATAGGCCTGGCTCAGGTTTTACGACTAGCCTTGAGTAGAGATAGTATGGGTGTGTGCATGTGTGTGTGTGTGGGGGGGGGGCGTGTAGGTGCTTACCTTCACCCAGCCCAGTGGGCTAAGAACATGGGAAGGTGGTTCTTTAGTGTTGTAGGCAAACAGACACTGTACTGTATGTCAATAATTTCAAAACCAATCAAACAGGCAATTATTAATTATCCTTTAATTAGAAGTGAAAGCCACAGTTTTCATTAATAAGACTTTGCTATTATTGAAGTAAACTATATAGTAGTAGTGAGGACTTGTGGAGAACAGAAAAATGATGGTTGGAAAGGCCAAGGTGACTTTTTTTTTTTTTTTAGAGGGAGATATCCAATAGTCTCTTTTGTGGAATACATTTACAGATGCTTTAATGATAAGAAAATTTACTAGTAACCAGAATGTGTTCTAAGAGCAGTACACTGCAGATTCAGTCTCATTTTCTGATACATAGGGAAAATCAGCATTAATGGAACTCTAAAAGGCTTATTGAATTGACCCTATTAATAAATATGGCCCTAGACCGTCCAGAGCTGGTTATCATTGCCCTCTTCACAGCACCTAAGAAGTCTCTATTATCTGTTATTTTCTTTGTCCTGTTGATTGAGAGTCTCTGCCATTCTTGTTGGAAATGATGTTTTCTTAGTGTGGGAGGATTACTAAAAAATGAGCTTAAACCTAAGTTCAAATACATGCATATTTACACACATAATTTTGCATATGCCTTCAGAAGATTCACAGACCAGTTTATGAACCCCTAGCTCCAGGTTAAGAACTGCTTATCTTGGTCATTGTTAAAATATAATTATAGAACAACAGAAAGAGGAGCATAGTGATCAACTAGCAAGAGAACATTTATAGTTGAAAATGCAATTAGAGTTGTTTGTTCAACAGTAGTGCTAGGTTATACAGTCACTCACCACATCTCCTAACATCTGGTAAATATTTATGCAAGATGGCTATTTGGGCAAAAGAATCCCGTGAAATAGGGAGTGTGGAGAGGCCAGCGGTATCAGTTGAGCTGATTAGTTGATGTCTGATAATTTGAAAAAGATAAGAATCAATAAGCTTGCAGATATTGTAGTTACAGATAGTGTCATTTAGGAAGGGTAGAATCAGAAGTCAGAGTGGTCTTGGTAAATTGGAGAAAATATACAAAATGATTATGTAGGAGAATGATGGCAGATAGTGAGGCCAATGTTGGGATTACATGTCTGCTTGCTTACTCTGTGTCTTTAGGCAAGTTACCTAACCTCCTGCACAATGAGTTTCCATCTTTAAAATAGTGACAATAATAGTCCTTACCCTTACAGCTGTTGGGAAATTTATCTGAGGCAATCCACGTAAATAAAAGTGCTGGCATATAGTGATGGCTCAGTGAAAATAAAATCTTAATTCTTATTATTGTTGACTTTTATTATTAGTTTTGATTAGAATTGATAGAAAGGAATAGGAACACATAGGAGCTACATGGGTAAATAATTGCTCATAAAAAAGTATGACCTAAGATATTCCATTGTGAGAAGAATTAGCGATGTAGATTTAATAGATTCAGCCACAAAACTAACATTATTTTAGAGAGAGGAAATCCTTCCAATTCTTTGTGCCCTCATGAGATCCTTAATTGAGAACTCTATTCTTTTATGAATTCCAAAAATAGAAATGATTATGAAGATAGTTTAGGGATTCTCAACTCTTTTTCAGAGTAAAACACAAATGAAGATTAGTATTCGCATATATCACATACTCAATGGCAGATTTGATTTAAAAGCCTTGTATGAGTATGTGTGTGTGGGCAGTAGAGCAGATAGCACCGTGAGGTTTTTGTTTTTATGGTAGTCATAAAAAATCAATACTCAGCATAAAAATAGTATTCACTAAGAATTCCTTATTATGTGCTGTTGCATAGGGAATACACGCTGCATGGTAATATGCAGTAATGGTCTTCTACCTCTTCTGCCAGTGAAAACACGAGGACGCAGACAAGTGGCTTTATTACAAGAAGAATCATGAGCCTGTTTTGTGTTTTTGTTTTGAAAGTCATTTATAAACATCAATATCGTTCTTATTGTTAACAAAGTACGTGGCACATAGCTTACAGCTGATCATGCCTTATTATATAGTACAGTGATGTAGAGGACAACCTGAGACATCAGTAAAAATGTCCAGACCCTTGCTCTTCCTCCACACAGTTAAAATCACTAAGTATAATAGTGATATTCAAATATAAGAACTGTTAAGCTGATGATACCAAATATATAGTTGTTCTTCCCTTGGGACAACAGAATAAAACAAGAAGCCCTGTTAGGGATTTAGATCAGCTATGAAAAATCTGCTGACTTTATATTGAACATTGGGCTAGAATTATTGTTCAGGGAAGGTCTGTGACAGCTCTTACTCTGTTGGTTTTTATTTATTTATTTATTTATTTATTTATTTATTTATTTTAATATGTTGTGTTAGTCACCATTAGTTTTTGATGTGGAGTTCCATGCTACATTGTTTGCGTATAACACCCAGTGCTCCATGCAATATGTGCCCTCCTTAATACCCATCACTGGGCTCACCCATCCTCCCACCCCGCTCCCTCTAAAACCCTCAGTTTGTTTTCCGGAGTCCATAGTCTTTAATGGTTCACCTCCCCCTCTGATTTCCAACCTCCCCCCCTTCATTTTTCACTCTGTGGGTTTTTAAAGGTGAGAATGATTTTCATGTTTGCGATGTTTTTGATGTGGCTGTAACCAGAATAGAAGTGTCTTAGATTATGCCTTTTCCTCAGATTGAGTAATTCTGTTGTAATAAGTCAGCATATGTTGCTGTCTGGCCTAAAAACCACATAAGGATAAAAAACATATTATGTAAAACCATCTATAGTATCAAATCTTTACAGTTCCACTCTGCTTAAGATTTAATGCCAACACCATACACCAGATAATTTCCAGATGGATTAAAGAGAAACTCAGTCAAGGAAAACATTGAGTTGAATGCATATCTGACTCCAGATAGAGAAGTGCTTTATAAGACTAGAGCCGAGGAAGAAAGTACATACACATAAACCAAAAATCTTGACTATGTAAAAATTCTAGGTTCCTGTATGCCAAATAAAATTAAGACAAAGATGAGAAATGGTGATTAGGTCAACTCTATTAAGAGGTAATGCAAATCTATGAGAAGACCATGAAGACTTCGTTAGGGGTATGGGGGGGGAAACAAGCAAAGAACATGGATGGTCAGCTCATAGAAAAGTAAATACAGATGAAGTGTATGAACTTCTAAATTGTTTAGTCATGCTAGTAAATAGAAACAAGTAGAAACAACAGTTAGAAAGCATTTTTCATCTATCAGATTTTCAGAGAGGAGAACAACTGATGGATGAATGGATGCCACTGTGGAAAGATGCCAGTGAGGAATATAAATAGAGACAAATAATTTGATAGTATATACCATCAGAAGTAGTGTAATATGATTTTGGAGCATGAACTCCCCAACCAGATGGATCTGAGCTTTACACTTATTGGCTGTGTGACCTTGGGCAAGTTACTTAACTTCTCTGTACCTCAGTTTTCCCAACTGTAAAATGGAGACACTGATAGAATTTACCAATTATTGTAAGGACTTATTGAGTTAGTATACGTGAACTTCTTAGAAAAGTACTTGGCCTGTAGTAATCCCTACACAATTGTATTTTCTTTATTGTTCTTGGCATCTTAGGCTGTATGTACCTTAAAAGGTCCAGTTTCTAGGATTGTATCATAAGGAAATTATATGTGTGGACAGAGATTCATGTATAATTGTGTTCATTTTAGCATAACTTATAAAATTTTAAATAGCTTTTTTAATGGACTGATACATTTATTTTGAATATTACTGTGTGATATATGCAGTCATTTCTATAAAGAAAAATTAATAGCATGGGAAATCATTAAAATATATTTTTCATTTAACATTATATATGCAACTGTATTTACAGAATTTGTGTGGTCATATTTGTGTGTGTGTGTGTGTGTGTGTGTGTATTTTGTTCTCAGTGGAAATGAATATGTGTATTTCATTCTCAATGGAATGGAAGTTGTCTTAAAATCATTAGTGGTTATTTCTGAGTACTTAGATTACTGTTTTGCTAATTTTTCTTTCTTATATTTACCAAAGTTTTTACAATGAGAATGTATTATGTCTATAATAGATTATTAAAAGAGCATCAGATATGCTTTCATTTGAGAGTACAGGAAACCTCTCATGTAGAAGAACAAGATCATCTTTGCCTCCAGGTGGCACTGCCATTTTCACAGAGAAGTAAAGAATTCTGGGCTGATGGGCATTTTTTTTTTCCTTAGGATCTGTGTTTGAAGGTTGTTTGCCTTTCTTTCCAGGCCAGGTATAGAAGATCTGGGTGGGTGTAGAGGGAGGATGGTGAAGGCCTTGCCCTTGCCTCTCAGAATGTTACTTTGCCTCTTGCAGGTTCTTCCTACTTCTAGATTCTTTAAGGTTGTAGGATCATTTGTTGTAATATCTATTAAAACTACTTGAGGGTAAATTAAATTGCTATGTTTATAATTATCTGAATAAGCAAGCATGATGAATAAAGCAAGGTTTTCATAATTTAGTTTATTTCCTAAACTAATAAAGGAACTTAAGAGCTGTTTTGGCAGAATAGAAATATTGCATACCAAAAAAATCCATTATCCTCATATGTATTTCTCCTTTACTTTAATGATATTTCCTCTTATTCCACCATGGGGTCCCTGTTTTGTCAGGCCTGAAATCTGACCTTTTCAGTTTCTGTGATTGTGTAAGAATGATTCTGTCAGGTACTTAGATTAGATCCACAACCTTGATTTTTTTTTTAACTTTTTTGTTGTTGTTGCCCTGTTCTCCCATAATGATCCTTTAACTCAATGATATGAAGAGAAGTTAGATGTGGATAAACAGGAGTTTTATTATTTGATATTCGGTGAATCACTGGAAACTTTGTAAGCCTAATAGATTGGGGGGGGGGTTGCTAATCATTGCCAAATACTTTAGACTGGTTTTTCTGCACAATATGAAATTCTTCTTATTAAAAAAAAAAAAAAAAAAAACACCCTAATCTTGTTAATAATATTATGGTTTGGAGTTGGTCTGCTGACTAGAAACTATGTTCATTGAGAATGTGATGACCATGGAAATTGTCTTGTCTAGATTTATATCTATAATTATTCTCTTGTTACTGATGTAATTCTTTGTAGTAAAAATTTTTTCTTTAAGCGAGTTAAGGAATTTATACTTTTCTTCCGAAGTTTATACATTTTTTTCAGTTTATACATATTTTTTTCAGAAGTCCTCATGTTTAACATCAGTATTTATGACAAATTATCTCCCCAAAGACCTTGTTAATATATGGAAGTTTGACCTATTGGTGTTAATTTTATTGGGTGTATTTTTTGAAAGTGGCATGAAGCTTAGAATAGAATTACTTAAGGTAGATGATAATAAAGGAAGATGACTGTTATTTTCCAGGAAGCTGAATCAGTTGAACCAAACAGGCTAAATCATCTAGATGGGGGTTAGGAATTTTAACTTGATGCCTTCTTTGTCCTTTCCATTATTATTTTTTAAAATTAAATTGCCAGAGGTGAAAATAATATCCCTGTTTTGCCACCCAGTTAACACGTTAATTCATCATTTGTTTCAGATCTTTATTTAAACTTGAGACAAAATATTATGAATGAATTTCAGGTCCTGTTTGAATCCCTTCTCAGCCTTTCACTTCTTCTGTCTTCGCAGGGCAAAGTGAAGAATGTCATGTGTATCCTCTCCCCATGTTTTTAATCCTACACATATATACATTTATACACATATTTAACAGTTATACAGGAATGAAATCTTACCCTTGCAAAACATCAAGCAATTTTGAGCTCTATGTGTGATGCATTTAGATCCAATTCATTCCACTTTAATTGCTTTATAGAATTTTGTTGCTTATCTGGTCCCTACTAGTGGGCATTGAGGTTGTTTCCGATTTTATTGCTAATAAAAATAGTGCTGCAAAGACCAATTTTAAATGTCTCCTTATACACATGAACAGAGATTTCTTTAGAATGTAAAATTAAAAATAGAATTTCTGGGTAATGGAAAATGTATATATCTTAAATTTTACAAACTTTGCATGGTGCGGGGTAGTGTAATGGTACTGATTTACATTGTCAAAAGCATGTGTAAGTTACTGGTTTTCTCATGTCCTTGCTGACACTCTATATTATGAGTAGGAAATAGGTCTCATTTGTAGTTTAAATGTGAATCTCCTCATTGCTTGTAAAGTTGGGCATATTTTCATAGGTTTATCAGACTGGGTTTCCCCTTCTGTAAATTGCTATTCATATTCTGTTTACCCAGATTTCTTTTGGCTTGTGTTCTATTTATTGATTTATAAAAACAATCCATACATTACACCTTTGGTTATATAAGCTGAAAATAGGATCTCCCAATCTGTGACCTGTCCTTTAACCTTGCTATGGTATTTTTTAAATAATTCATTTTGATGTAAAATTTCACTTTTTCTTACATTAGGTTTGTTTTATGTGCTTTGCCCAAGAGTTCCTTCCTTATATTCATAAAGATATTTTCCAATATATGCTTTCATAGGATTTATTTTTAAGTCTAAACACTTTCATGTAGTAATTGATAAAAGAGTTTAGTTTTCGAAAATGAGGTTTCCCTAGGAAATGAGGCACTGCCATTACTATCCTCAGAAGTGATCTTCATAGCAATAGGGATAATTTCCTATGATATTTAAGGAGCAAAGAACCAAAACCAGTTATATACTGACTTACCAAAAGTGACTGCTACTTAGCTGTTTAGAAGCTTTCAGTAAACACAAGATAAAACACAGAAGTCAGGGTTGTTTATTTCTTATTTGGTTTTGAGGTTCAGATATTTGTGAAAATAATATGCTGGTGTGAGAAGATAAAAGAGGGGAAACTTCTCATTTTGATGATCCCAGTTATTCAGTGTAGATTTAGATTATTATCTTAAACTTCTTTGGGAAAAAAAAATAAAAGGCCCCACAGGCTGGAAAAAGCTCAAATGATGTAAAATTTTGTTCTGTACTCTCAACAGAATTTGCCACCTGAAGTGTGGTAGAAGCTCTTGGTGGTCTTTGGGGATGACCATTGGATAGCACATTGATATTCACAGTGGTGTGGTCTGGGTCAGAGAGGAAGGCTCCGTCACAGATTAAAAGACAAAAATTGCACATTTTTAGAAACTGTAAGTAAGAAAAAGAATGTTCATAAGACTGGAAAGTGCTGGCAGTTGAGTTTTTGAAGCTACAATTGGTGTTGCCATTATAAGGCTCTCAGACAAACCCTATTTTTTCTTCCTAAGAAAGGAAGGAACATTTTTTACCCTTTCTCCTCTTCTCTCTCTTCTGCCTCTCTTCAATGTAAATTACCAATAGATGCTGCCTGCATTCTATCATTGAAACGCTAAATCTGAATCCCAAAACTGTGAATACTTAGCCAAGAAACTAGTTTACAATTCCAGCTTGGTCTTTTTTTATTTCACTTACATATTCTAACACAATTTCAGTCTTCTGAAATTTAACCAATTTAAATTATACTTTTAGGAATACCAGTCCCTAGAAAATAAGTTATTAAGCATAAAGGATTCATAGCTCTCCTAAGGGTAAGCAAAACATCACTGCCCCCACCCCTCCTTGCAAAGAAGAAAGTAGCCCATTGGTGGGTTATAGGCAGCCATTTGCAGCAGCGGTCAAGCCTGGCTTCAGTACTGCCCACGTGTCAGCCTTAGCTGCCATGTTCTTTCCAAGCATTAGCCTTTGCAGCCACTGTAGGAGACAGGTGTGCTAACCTCTGCTTTGCTGATAAGGAAACGGATGCTTTTAAGTGGCTGAGTAACTTGTTCTAGATCTCACAGTTAGTAAAATGGCTAGAACCGGGCTTACAGCCCAGCTCTGACAGACCTTTTCTTTCTTTTTTCTTTTTTTTTTTTTTTTTAAGATTTTATTTATTTATTTGACAGAGAGAGATCACAAGAAGGCAGAGAAGCAGACAGGGAGAGAGAGAAGGAAGCAGGCCCCCCGCTAAGCAGAGAGCCCAATGAAGGGCTCGATCCCAGGACCCTGGGATCATGACCTGAGCCGAAGGCAGAGGCTTTAACCCACTGAGCCACCCAGGTGCCCCCAGACCTTTTCCTATGAATACTGTCATCTTAATTAAAATGAGCAGTGGTTTTATAATTTTATGACTTTGTGCCTTGGCATGAGTGGGTTTTTATATTCCTGAGTAGAAGAGTCCTGGGGTTCCTCTGTCTTACTGTGTATCTGCAGAGGAGGTAAGGTAAGAGAAAAGAGAATATGTATTTTAGCAACACTGAAGACTAAAGTTTGCTTGCCCAGTGGTTTATGTTACAGCTTGTCCTGGATATATATACTGATGGTACCCTGCATAAGTGTCTTGTGATGTGCTATTGTCTGAAGACAACATAAAGTAGGACCACACTGTCCAGAATGTTTGAGGATGGTTTTCAGTAGCACAATGTTGAGTTGGGGGGAGGGGGGAACAGCTTATCGAACAATATAGATCATGTGGCCATTTGTATAAAAATTTAAAAGCTAGAATATGTCCACTTATTGTTTATATATGTGTAGTATAATGGAAGTATAAAAATGTGGAATAAAGCTATCAACCAAACCTGCTTCTGACTTTTTGTATTTGAATTTTTTTTCCCCTCGACTAACCACCACAACAGAAAGTGGTCATAAGCCAGGAAGATTTGCTGCTAATTACTGTGCTTCCAAACAAAAATATTTTGAAACCTAGAACTAAATAGTTTAATTCTTTTTTTGGGCCATTGAAAAGAGAAGAAGCCTGATGCAACCAGCCAAGGGGAGCTCTTCTTGCCATTGAGCTCTCGCAAAAAATAAAAATACGTAGTTGGGATATAGCACGGAACTGCGGTATTAGGACCCCCAAACTGTGTAAGGTAACACTGAATTGAGAGTTGGGTTCTCTGAGGCTTCTTTGCATAATTGGGTTTGGTTTGTGTCTTTGGTGGCTGCGTGTGTCCTGTATATCTGTGAACTCACAGTCATCTATATAGCTTGCCTTGTCACTACTCCTGGCCAAATGATGTGTGACTCTGTTGTCTCTGGGCACATAAATGATAGAAGTATAACCTCAATTATTATAGGTAAGAGAGAAATCTGAAAGGCCAGTCTGCAAGTACTCACTGCCTGGAGTTACTTTTTTCTCCTTACAGTCCATGATGTTCAGGGAAACTCACAGATAGGGAAGAAAAATAATTTCTTTGTAAGACCCTGCTTCTTTGAAATATAGTGGAAGGTCCCATGTTGGTAGATCACAAGACACTAACTTGTATTTTAATTTTATTTCTGTATCTTAAACTTTGATTTAAGTGTCTACAATTAAACTAAAATGTGGTGTTAACTGTTCTCTGAATTAAGTCTTATAAATTTGAAGCCCATGAACTCCCGTTATTGCTCAGTTAAAGGGGAATATGCTGTGAACTGAGGATTTCAGAGAAGCTGATTTGATATCTTTTAGAGGATGGTCTGGTTTCTTGGAGACTTCTCTGTCCATTGCCTCATTTTATTTTATTTTTTTTTTTAAGATTTTATTTATTTATTTGACAGAGATCACAAGTAGGCAGAGAGGCAGGCAGAGGGAGAGAGGAGGAAGCAGGCTCCTTGCTGAGCAGAGAGTCTGATGCGGGGCTCCATCCCAGGACCCTGGAATCATGACCTGAGCCGAAGACAGAGGCTTTAACCCACTGAGCCACCCAGGCAGCCCCATTGCCTCATTTTAAGAGTGGGCTTTTCTTTAAAACTTTATTAATAGATAATTTAAGCATAGTTTCATTTATTGGAAGCACAGTTGATTTAGAATAGTATGGGAAAGAAGCAGCAGCTGGTGTGAGATGAGCTTAGTTCAGAAAGCCATTTAGTTACTACTTATTATTTCATAATAATAGAAAATTCACATATATATAAGATTAATAGCATGCTTTGTAAAACTTGGGATGTATTTTGAATGACAGTCTGTAAATTGAGAAATGAATGACTATAGGGTCTTTAAAAAGCTTTCTTCTACATTAAAAATGACATAGCCCTTTAAAAGTACCTGAATTTTGGTGTGACTCTTAGTGTTTGTTTTTTTTTAAGAAAGCATTACTTTTTTTTAATATAAGATAGTTTAAAGGACTTTAGAAACGTATGACATTTAGCCTTATAACATCCTTTTCATGTGACGATAGGGACATTCTTTTTTTTTTTTTTTAAAGATTTTATTTATTTTTTTGACAGAGAGATCACAAGTAGTCAGGCAGGCAGGGGGTGGGGAGTGGGCTCCCCGCCAAGCCCGATATGGGGCTCAATCGATAGGGACATTCTTAAGCCCTCTGTTATATATAAAGGGTCCTGGGATTGAGTCCACATTGGCTGCCTTCTCAGCAGGGAGGCTGCCTCTCACTCTTCCTCTGTGCTTTCCCTCTCTGTCTCTTCCAAATAAATAAATAAAATCTTAAAAAAAGAAAAAAGCTTGTAAACCTAGATTTCATCATTTCTGATGGAACTTTTCTCTAGTTATAATAAGTATATTTTAATTTCCAAAGAATTACCTTTGAAATCATCCTTAATTAAGTCAAGAAGTCACTTTCTAGGCTAATATTTTATAAATTGAGAGCAATATTTAATAAGATGTTGAAATTGAAAACATTATTAAAATTAAAATATAACCACATTTCTATTTAAGGTCACGTAAAAATATTAACTAGATCGTTTTCTTCACTGTCATGTCTTACACATAAATTCATGGTAAAATGTTCCAAGGAAAGTAATTTACTTAGTCCTAAATGCTGGGTGGATTTTTTTTTTTTTTTTAAGATTTTATTTATTTATTTTAGAGTATGGGTGGGGGTGGGAGGTCCAGAAGCAGAGGGGGAGAGAGAGGGAAAGGGAAAGATTCCCAAGCAGAGTCCCCACTGAGCAGGGAGCCTGACCAGGGCTCTCTCTGTCTCTTGACCTGAGATCATGACCAGAGCAAAAACCAATAGTCAGATCCTTAAGCAACTAAGCCACCTAGGTATCCTCAAACTGCTGTTTTTTTAAATTGAGGTATAATTGACATACATCATATTTGTTTCAGGTGTACAACATAATGATACCATATTTGTGTACCTTGTGCTATGATCACCATAATAAGTCTAGTTAATATCCATCACCTTACACAGTTACACAATTTTTCCTATAATGAGAACTTTTCAAATCTACTCCTAGCAACTTTAAAATACACAATACAGTATCACTAACTATAGTCATCATGCTGTAAATTCCATCCCCAGGACTTACTTATTTTATAATAGGAATTTTGTACCTTTTGACCCCCTACACTCATTTCTCCCACCCCCACATCCCCTAAATTCTGTTTTTACCAATGCTTTTCCTCAGAGCTTCAGGGGAAACATACTTTCTCTTTACTAAAACATACTTTCCTTGGGACATTTTATTATGAATTTATGTGTAAGACATGACAATGAAGAAGACCACCTAGATAATATTTTTACACGACTTTAAGTAGAAATGTGGTTATATTTCGATTTTAATGCCTTCAGTTTTCAACATCTTATTAAATATTTTTCTCAGTTTTTAAAATATTAACCTATAAAGTGACTTCTTGACTTAATTAAGGATGATTTCCAAGGTAATGCTTTGGAAATTAAAATGTATTTATTGTAACTAGTGAAAAGTTCCATCAGAAATGTTGAAATCTAGGCTTACAAACTTTTTATTTAAGATTTTATTTATTTATTTGAGAGAGACAGGGAGAACACAGAGGAAGACTGAGAGGCAGCCTCCCTGATGAGTAGGAGCTGATGTGGGACTACTCAATCCCATGACCCTGAGATCATGACCTGAGCCCAAGGCAGACACGTAACTGACTGAGCCACCCATGTGCTTCTAGATTTACAAGTTTTGACAAAAACAAAATTGTGTTAATAAAGATATAGCCTAAGTTTAGTGGATAAATACTTGGAAGTGTACAGACCTCCCTCAAGATGGCAACTCATGGGTTTCTGAAATCAGGTTCTGAATAGTTCATGGCTCATGATAAGGACAAACACAAAGAATTTTTGTATAGAAAGAAGAGAAAATATAAATGGTTAATAATCATATGAAAAGATGTTTTACCTCATTTAATATCAAAGAAATATGAATTAAGATAGTAAGAATCTATTGCTTATTTTCCATATTGGCAAAATTTTTAAAGTGAGTTCCTTTTTTTAAAATGAGAAACACACTTGTACTTCTAACAAGAGCACAGATGAGGGACCTTTTTTGAAGGACAGTTCGGCAGTATGTTAGTAGCCTTTCCTTTTTTGACCCAGTACCTCTACGTCTAGGAAACTAACCTCAGCAAATAATGAGAAATGTGGACATTGACAAAGATTCACCACAGTGTTAGCAAGACCTAGAAAATGAAAACTAATAGGTGAATTATGCAACAAAGTTTGGTATAGTCCTATTATTTCGGGCTTTATAGCGGTAAATATTTTAAGTATTTTCTAAATTTCAGGACATAGGAAAATACTGAATGAAAAAGCAGCATACAAAACAACATTTTCAGCATGATCTTTTCATATATCCATATATGCAAAAATATACATTCTTAGACATACAGATGAAATAGTTTCAGAGATGAAATATGCTAATTTATTTCTCTGGGTGATACATATCTCTGGGTGATGGTCTGATGTTATAATCGATTTCATTTTTTTCAACAGTTTTTATTCTGTTTCCTACAATTAATCTATTGTTTTTGTAAACAGAAAATTATATAGTTAAAGCAGCTACCGTTTTATGAGCAAAAATACCACCTAGCATTTAAAAAAAAAAAGTAGTACTCTTTTTTTAATTATAACATTTTTATGGGTGATTTGATTATTTCAACTGAGTATAATTACGGAGCTTGATGTTGCGGAGTATAAAGAAATATGGTATGGGGCACCTGGGTGGCTCAATCAGTTAAGTGTCTGCCTTTGGCTCAGGTCATGATCTCAGGGATCCAGCCCCAAGTTGGACTACCTGCTCAGCGGGGAGTCTGTTTCTCCCTCTCCATCTGCCCCTCCTCCTAGTCATGTTCTTTCTCTCTCTCTCTCAAATAAAATCTTTAAAAAAAAAAAAAAAGAAATATGGTATGATCTTTGCCTTCCAGAAGTATAAAACTTAATGGGAGAGGCAAGATAAATCTCTACTAAAAATCCTACAAATAAATTCTCTGAGCTTTCAGAAACTACCTCTACAGTTATATTAAAATGGAGGATGGAAATCTAATTTGTGTCCTTATAACTATCAGATAACCGGCACTGAGTAATAGGATTAATAATTTTGATTATTTACTCCAATTCATTAAGGCCTGGTTTGCCCATCTGTGCCATGTCACTCCCTACCCTCCTTTACCCCCCCCCCCCACCTTTTCCACATTTAGATTAAAACTTAAACATTTACTTGTGGGTGTTGGGTCCCTGCTAGTTCATATGTGATAGGTAATAAAGGAACCTTTTAATTTCTCAGCTAAGGTATTAATTTGGCCACATGTTGGGTTGCCTCCTGCAACTACACAATAGCAGAAGAAGGATGGTGAGAGAGAGGATTCTCTAGGTTTTTGTTTTTTTAATCTAAAAATTGTTGTTTTTTAAATTCCAGAAAGGTATTACTAAAGGCCAGTCACCAGGTTTTTGGAATTCTCATTACATCAGTTTGCTAATATGAGTTATTTAGGACCATGCAGTTTATAGCTATAGACTCTGATTTTAAGACTTTCTTTAGTTGAAGAAAATACTCTAGTATTAGGGTTACCATTCTAGATTGAACACTCTTCTGGTAGCAAATAGTGATGGGGCAAAGATATCTTTTATAAAAATAAGGGTGGCATTTTATAATGCTACAGTAATACTAAAGTAGTTAAAAGAGCTGTTAACTAATGTAAAGATGGGATGGTGAACTAATTTTTTTAGAAGAATGTATTCCTATTAAAAATTAAAGTATTAAAGTATTAAAAATAGAGCTACCCTATTACCCTGCAATTGTACTACTGGGTATTTACCCCAAAGATACAGACGTGGTGAAAAGAAGGGCCATCTGTACCCCAATGTTCATAGCAGCAATGGCCACAGTCACCAAACTGTGGAAAGAACCAAGATGCCCTTTAACAGATGAATAGATAAAGAAGATATGGTCCATATATACAATAGAATATTATGCCTCCATCAGAAAGGATGAATACCCAACTTTTGTAGCAACATGGATGGGACTGGAGGAGATTATGCGGAGTGAAGTAAGTCAAGCAGAGAGAGTCAATTATCATATGGTTTCACTTACTTGTGGAGCATAAGGAGTAACACGGAGGACATTGGGAGGAGAGGAGAAGTGAGTTGGGGGAAATTGGAGGGGGAGACAAACCATGAGAGACTGTGGACTCTGAGAAACAAACTGAGGATTATGGAGGGGGGGTGGGGGGGTTGGGTGAGCCTGGTGGTGGGTATTAAGGAGGGTATGTATTGCATGGAGCACTGGGTGTAGAGAAAAAATGTATTCCTAATGAAGTAGGACCTCTGATGGATCGGAATGATTTACATTGATTTAGATTCATTATGTGCATATGCTTACAAATCATATTCTAGAACTATGAAAAAAGGTATCGGCATACTTGGAAGTCTAGTGAAATCTTGTCTATCAGTAGTAATTTATGCAGACTTTAACACTGTTTTCTTTGAAGAATAAGCTGTTTAATGAATGGATCAATACAATTTCACAAAAGTAAACCATTCAATCAAAACTAATATGTTTGGGAGGCATGATAAAATCATTTTAATATGGGAAATTGTATCACAAGAGATACATTTTTAGGACCATGCAGTTTATAGCTATAGACTCTGATTTTAAGACTTTCTTTAGTTGAAGACAACATAATCAAGTGAATTCTACATGTGACAGAGCTTTTGTTGTTGTTCATAGGCCATATTTGTCTAGTGTTAAAGATAATCATCTTCCTAACAGACATCTTTGACTTTTTTTTTTTTTTTTTTAACCATGTAGTGGCAGGAATTGAAATTGCACTGACTTGCATTTGTATTCTGGTTCCGATTAACTGTCAGCATTGTGCCCTCAGGAAAGTCATTCTGTAACCCTCAGTTTCTCCGTTTGTGATCATCTATTTAACTCACTGGGAATTTGTGAAGACCCAATAATTCACACAAAGCCCTTACCACAATGCTTGGAACTTACCTAAATGTTAACTCCAGGCAAGTGGTTGGCATTATCTAATTTAGGTATGTGTGTGTGTATACACATATGTATAGATATTTTAACTGCTTGGTATTACATTTTCTTAGCCTAAAACCTGCAACTTAAATTCACATCTCCCGGAGACTGTCAACTGTGAGATTCTAACACTATTTTGTGTTTTGTAGATCACACAGCCTCCTGATGTTCAAGGAATCGGAGGGGGAGAAAAGTGTTTTCTTAACACTTATTCTGTATAATAATGGGTTTTCCTTTTTAACATTCTTAAGGTTTAGTATTTAAAAAATCTTAAATGTCAGTATTTAGCAGCTTATCAATCAGGATCCTTAGTTCAACTTTGTTCTTACTGTGCTGAATTTCTTCCAAGTTTTCCAGCAGTGTACTGCTCTCCTCTGGGGGCAGTTCTGTATACACAGGGCTGTTTTCTCTGCATACCTTGTAACCACCACAACTGCCTTGTCCCACATGCGTGTCCTGCCCGTGTTTACCACAGGGCTTCACTCAAACGTTTCTCTGTCAAGAAGGCATCTAAACTCTGTGACCTTAAATTCTTCTAGATATTCTTATGGCTCTTCATACTTCTCCACTAAATATGTACATCACAAGTATTATTAGTACCACTACTCTTTTACCATTTTGTATTATTTAACTGTCCTCCCTTCTAGAATGAATGCCCTGTTAGGACAGGGCTGTATCTCGCTTGCTCACTGCTCTTACAGGTTAGCATTTGAAAGTTGGAAAGCTGTAGAGTTGGCAAATAGTGTCAGGGCCGGGCAGACCTGCAGTGGGGGTGCGGAGGGGAAGGGGGGTGCACGGCTTGGCTTCTGTTGGACAGCTGTTACCTGTGCAGGTGTGAGCACAGGTGCCCTGCTGCCCGCCCTTTGAGTGTCTATCAGGAACTTCCTTGTTGAGACTTCTAACTTCCTAGTAAAGACCTTGCATTTGTGAAGTGCTTTATAAATCTAAGGATCTCTTATTTTTATCACTATAGAGCATTCAAACTTCGCTAGAAAGAGGCTGATTCCTCTTGTTGGAGGTGAAACCCAGTTAGGACTAGTTCAGCAACTGGTCAGCATTTTGTTGTGATGGAATTTTGTTAAACTTTGTAAGTCCCCAAAGTGAAATCCTTTCCCCAGGAGAAATGAAGGAAATCTTGACTCCTGTGCTATATAAATGTTACCTGTAAAAAGAGGTGATGTGGTTCTGGGCATTGACATGTCTTAACTTTATCCTATTCCCCCTTTGTGAGGCCCAGTTTGGGATACTGGAACCCAGAAAGGGGTTTGTGTGGGGGTGCACATTTGGGCACATACACACATGTCCTGCACATGTATGTTGGTGAAAGATTTGCAAGATATTTTGACTCTAGAGAATTGGAGAGAGAAGGGTGATGGCTATGCATAATGTTCTTCCTATAGATTTCCTATAACCTTTTGTTCTTCCTATAGACTTTTATAGAGAGTAGTGTATCTTTCTTTCCAGAGGCATGTTGCATGTTAAATTGTCATTGCCATGGTTTGTTATTTGCATCTACTAAGTTTTCTTGAAGCAAAATAAGTTCATTCTGGATTTTGAATATAATATGAGCAGGAGACCTTTCTAAAACATTGCTATCTTATTAGAAATTAATCTTCAAGAATGCAAAATATTTGAAATTTAACAGTCCACTGACCTTGTATGCTGAAATAATTTGCTAAAAAATCCAGTACATGAATTTGGACTCATTTAATTCCTCACATGCATTTTAGCTTATAGGCTTAGTAAATTCTGCTAAATGTATGCTCTTATTTCTGGTTAAGTCAGTTAAATTTGATTATGATTTTTTCCTTCAGGTAACATTCTGAGAAGCAAATATTACAAATAAATTGTGAATGTAAATGAAAAACATTACATAGACTTTCATCATTACTGAAAGTATGCCCCTAAGTGCATTTGCTCCATTTTTATTATGTTTTCTTATGCTTTGATATTATGTTTTAAAATCATTTTATCATTTTCCTTCTAAAAAATTCATCAAGTATATTAGTTTGAATTTGAATTTCTAGATGAGATGGTAGATCATAAGTGTTCAAAAATTATTCCTTGAAATTAACAGAACATTATACTAGCATCATACTTATGCTTATGGCATGAGACTCAAAATACTTTGTTTGCATTTTTGTGTGCAGATACTTGTCTTCCTATCATCAGACAGACAAAAATAAAACAAAGTCTCTGAGAGACTGGAAATGATCTTTGGCCAAAACCAAAGTTTTAACTATTAAATATTATTATACTTCAATTAATAAATGTGTTCTTATTCCTTTTTTGTAAATTTGTTTCATATGCCACATTTAAAGTTTACACAGAAGAACTTTAAATGAATCATATTATAAAGAAAAATATGAAATGTAAATAATCAATGAACCATTTCTTCCTTGGAAATGTACATTTTTATAAACTAGAGTTTTTAGTTATTCTGTGCAGGTGTACCTGGCTTTAAGCCTGATCTATAAAATGAAATCAAGATAAATTGGAAATGAATGTGTACTTTACAAAATAGTTCCAAGTGGAAAGCATCAGAAGCACAGATTTTTGAAATCCAATATATTTGAGCTTAAAATTTGACCCAGAACTCTGAGCCTGAACAAAAGTTTTAACTGTTTTCAATCTTGGATTCCCACACAAGAAATATAGATCATACTTACCAAAAAGAGTAAACAGATAAAGTTTGTAGTGGATTGTGAAACTTTATATATTTAACAAATTATCATTGATCTCCTCCCAGTATATAAACAGTTCCCCAGGTACATTTAAAACAGAAAGTATACAAAACAGAATGTGGGTTTTTTTGGCATTTAAAAAGATTTCAGAAAATATACCTTCATTTAAAACATAAACTAGTTATCAGAAGAAGTATAAAAAGTTCTCATAGCTGCTAGAATCTTGAACTTCTACACTGGTACTTATTTTCCACTCTGTATTATTTAGAACACTTAAATTTGCAAATTACTGTGGTCAAATCTAGTGTAGTAGATACTCATTTTTCAATCAGTATCTGGCTCTGTATAAAATATATATTTTCTGAAAAATGAGAGTAATTTGTAAAGAATATTCTAAAATAAGATTGGGTAACATTATATAGAGAAGGCAGGCATTGAAATCTGCTAGAAGTAGATATTTTCCTTTCGGCCATTAGAAAACGGAGCATCTCTCTAAATTTGTTTTCCTCTGGGCTTGATCACCTTCTTTCAGCACTTGACTACTGTCTAATGGAAGATTTCCTTTTGAAGCCAGGGGGATTTCCTCTGTAGTAACGATATTGTTACCCAGTAAATAGAAAGCAGACCATAACAGTATAAACATTAATGGCTGGTGGAATAGAGAAAACTCATTTTCCTTTTCAGCATCCAGTATATGATTGGGATCTCAACTAGTAATTTATTGAAACATACAATTGAAGCTTTATAGTAATATGAGAAGGAAAGTGTGGGCACCTGGGTGGCTCAGTCAGTTAACCATCTGCCTTCGGCTCAAGTCATGATCGTGGGATCCTGGGATCAAGTTCTGCAATGGGCTCCCTGGTCACCAGGAAGCCTTCTTCTCCCTCCCCTCACTTGTGCACTCTCTCTCTTCCAAATAAATAAGTAAAATCTTAAAAAAAAAAAAAAAAAAAAAAGGAAAGTGTGGATTTCTTACCAAACATTTTTTAATTTTTTTTTTTCAGTTTTGTGAATGGAACTATTTGGATAAAACTCACTTTTCATTTAGATTATTCAGGTATTTTTAAAAATCACTTTAACTCCTCTTTTCAGAATGCATATTTGAAAAGTATGTGTGTTTCTTTAAAAGTATGTGATATATATATATATAGATATTTATATATCTATATATCTATAGATATGTATAGATATAGATATTCTATCTATATATATATATATATATATGATAAATTATATAGAGTAAAAATTTCCCTGTTGCTTACCACCACCAAAAACAGCACAAGACCAAAAACCCACCATCAAAACCAAAGAAGCCACTATTTGGTGTATATACTTTCAGAAGTTTTTTGATGTATTTACAAATTACTCACTATTTGTCTGCAACTTGCCATTTTTAACTTAATAATACATTTTGGACTTATTTCCATATCAGTCAGGAAAGCCTTTTAAGCTTATTTTGTTTTCCATGGCATATATATGTTTTAATCTTAAACTTTTTAAAGAAATAAACTCAAGGCATTTATTTTTTTATAAAATATTTATTGAATGCCAGTCATTTACCGCATAGGTACTAGAGATATTGAAATGAAGATGTAGCTCCCAGACCTCAAGGACTTATATAGTGATTTTTATTGTTTCTGTACACAAAAATAATACAAACATCAAAGATACTAACTGCAAACTTAGCAGGTCTTACTAAAGAGGAACCCAGTGACTCCAGGGTCTTTATGTCCCTCTCTGAGGTGTTTTGTCCTCAGCTATATCATGAGAATTTTATGTCTCCCACAAAACCTGAGACTCAGTAAATACTTACTGATTTGAATATGACATTGTCATAGTCATAGATCATCTGCTACAATAAAGATATGGTTTCTGATGTTTCTTTTATTAAATATTAGATGCCTTTGTTATTAAGAGTTTCATCTTGAGGGGCGCCTGGGTGGCTCAGTTGGTTGGGCAACTGCCTTCAGCTCAGGTCATGATTCTGGAGTCCCAGGATCGAGTCCCACATCGGGCTCCCTGCTCAGCGGGGAGTCTGCTTCTTCCACTGACCTCTCTCCTCTCATGCTCTCTCTCTCTCAAATAATTAAATAAAATCTTAAAAAAAAAAAAAAAGAGTTTCATCTTGATAGTTCCATCTTCTCCTCCACCTACCTCCCATTATTCCTAGTTCAGAGTAATTACTGAAACAGGGCAGCTTATTGTTAAGAATTCAAAGCCTAGGGGCACCTGGGTGGCTCAGTGGATTAAGCCGCTGCCTTCGGCTCAGGTCATGATCTCAAGGTCCTGGGATTGAGTCCCGCATCGGGTTCTCTGCTCAGCAGGGTGCCTGCTTCCCTCTCTCTCTCTCTGCCTGCCTCTCCGTCTACTTGTGATCTCTGTCTGTCAAATAAATAAATAAAATCTTTAAAAAAAAAAGAATTCAAAGCCTAGAAGATAGTTGTTGTGTCTGTCTACTGTCCATGCGGCTTATTACTATACATATAATACTGACCACCCCACCAGGCTAAGATTAAAAATCTGCACATAGCCCAAAACCAGTGTCCCTTTTTGGAACCTAGAGCCAGTATACTTCCATACTTGAAAAATACTGTGTTAGGTATTAAAAAAATAAGTAAAATAATAAATTATGGCATGACATTTAGTGGAAAATTATGTTGCCATTTTTAACATGATCATGAAGATCATAAGAGCATAGAGAATGTGCACTATAATATAAAAGCAGAATAATCTTATATGTATTCTCAGTACAAGTAGGCATACCGAGGCATTTACACAAAGGCCAGGGGCAAAGGTGGGCAGGCAGTTTTTTAATTTTTTTTTATTTTTTTAAAGATTTTTATTTATTTATTTGACAGATCATAAGCAGGCAGAGAGGCAGGCAGAGAGAGAGAGGAGGAAGCAGGCTCCCCACTGAGCAGAGAGCCCGATGCGGGGCTCGATCCCAGGACCCTGGGATCATGACCTGAGCCGAAGGCAGAGGCTTTAACCCACTGAGCCACCCAGGTGCCCCTGGGCAGGCAGTTTTAACGGCTAGAAGTGTTTCTGAATGGACGACA
The DNA here is from genome assembly GCF_002288905.1 of Enhydra lutris kenyoni. Classification (NCBI taxonomy): domain Eukaryota; kingdom Metazoa; phylum Chordata; class Mammalia; order Carnivora; family Mustelidae; genus Enhydra; species Enhydra lutris. The sequence goes on from NW_019154087.1 coordinate 65,957,104, forward strand.
AGCATAGAGTTTGAGCTGAGCACAGAGACAAGAAATGAGCCTTGAGAGATGACCAGAAGGTGGTTTATAGAGTCTTTTTCTGTGCCACCCTAAGTATAAATTTATTATCCTTTGCTAAAATGTCCTTCCCTTATGGAAATGTCTTCTTTCAGATGTTGGCTCAGCAGTAAACCTCTTCATGAAAGGCCTTCCCCAGACATACTCTCTGGACATCTCACTTCCCAGCACCACACACACATACAGGGTTACTCTCCCATTACTGTGACTATTTCTTTCTTAGCTTACCACAGTAAGTAGTTGTCGTGAATTTATTAAGTTCTGGTCTACCTAATAGAATGTAAACTCCACGAGGGAAGAGAGTATCTGTTATATTTAGAGATTTATGATTGTTACATATGGAGCATTTCAGTAAATATTTTTAAGTGAATGAATCAGGAGTTTGAACCCTCTCCCTAGCACCATTCCTCACTAACTGTATGAGCCATGGGCAAATTATTTAATTTCTTTTTTTTTTAAGATTTTATTTATTTATTTGACAGATAGAGATCACAAGTAGGCAGAGAGGCAGGTAGAGAGAGAGAGGAGGAAGCAGGCTCCCTGCTGAGCAGAGAGCCCGATGCGGGGCTCGATCCTAGAGCCTTGAGATCATGACCTGAGCCGAAGGCAGAGGCTCAACCCACTGAGCCACCCAGGTGCCCCAAATTATTTAATTTCTTGAGTCTGTTTTTCTCATTAATGAATTTGGAGTGCTTATACCTTAGGTTCTTGTCTTAGATTGCATAATGTAGTTAAGAATGTAACAATACATTTTGGTAGCATATCTGAGATTGGTCACTGTATCTACTGTACAGTGATTATCCAACCGGTCCAGGCTCTGTAGTTCTCAGGCTGTAAACCAGGATTAGAGCCCAGGACTATGACTCCAACAGCTTTCCTATTTTCACTGCCCAGGACCTTCAGAAATGGGATCATAACAAAAGCCCATGGCTCTCCAGGGTCAGGAGAACGGCTGCCTTGCCCCTCAGGAATGCATGGCCCAGAGTGTTGGTAGGGCAGCCAGTCAGGGACTGAGGCAAAAGGGCGAGGCTGGTCCTTACTGGAATTTCCCACTGTGGGACTCTGGAGGGAGGTTCCGTGAAAGCAGCTGCTTTTGTAACTTGGTATATGACTGATGAAGTAAAATGCCAAAGTAGCTGTTCAAACTACAAATCTCAGTGAGGTTCATGTGGCAGATTTTGATACTGAAACTTCTAGAGAACATTTCTAATTGGTAGTTTATACTTAATGCTTAAATCCTCTGAATTCTTCAAAAAGAAGGGTTCTTAGATTTCCAGCAGGGAAGAAATGAGCACAACATCAACTTCTATAAATTGAATTGTCCTTTACAGACAGAAGTAGGGATTGGAGAGAACCGTGTTCACTTTTGTAATGTAATGTTGTAAAAAAAAAAAAAAAAGTTTAAAAAGTTAGTGAAAAGATTAGAAATTGTTTCAAAAATTTTCAAAGTTTATTAGAGTATATTAAGTTTCAGCTCATCAAAAGTAAATTTACTTTATAGAATACATTCAAATGAGCTATTGTATGATTTCTAAATGAATTAAAAATATTCTTTAGCGCCTGCAGTGTTATCATCCAAGGAGGCAGTTTTATGGGCACCTGTTTCCAGGGATTTAAACATTTTTGTCCCTATTTTATCATTTAGATAGAAAAAAATATCAAATTCATGGTATGGAAGTTTTGCTTCTTTTTTTAATAGTTTAATGAAACTGTTTCTACCAACTTATTCTGTTAACTGGAAGGAAAATAATTTCTTTCTTTTGCAATTAAAAAATTCAAGTTAGACTTCAGTTATTTTTCTAGTCTTTGTTAGTGAGAACTGCTTCAGTTATACAACACTGAGGGTAATTTAGATGTATACAGAATGGTTGGATATAAATTTTTCTCAAATTGCCTTGAACTTTTAATGGATAAAATGAAGAAACTTTGCCCCAGGGAAAACATAAGTATTTCAAGTTTTATTACTCATAAGTACTAACATATGAATTTTTGTCTCTGTTTATGTATGTAATTTATTTTATGTTCTGCCTTATATTTATAGGATGTATCATGAAATATTGCATATGATATGTTCAGTACAACTTTGGCATTGGGATTGTTCCAGAGCTGAGAGTTTGCTTAAAATTCAAGACTGTTTTGTTTTAGACATTTGGAATAGAGTCTGTCTAAAATAAATTGCCCGTTTTCCTGTCTTAAATAGATTGTACTGAGCAAAAACCTTTCCTTGATGAATGATCAAACTCGGGTTTATTTTAAGCTCCTTGGAGCTTAGTGGCTTTTGTAAGCGTAGTAGAATTCCATATCCCTACCCTAGGATGACGACCATTTCTACCTGCTTGTAAGTCCACTGAGGGCAAGATTAACATTTTTTATCCCTGGCACCTCACAGGGCACATGGTCAATATTTTAGTTGAGTGAATGAAACCATTAGCCAAACTATGATGCCCTTAATACCAACTGATATTTTTAGCGTACTTTGCTATCAAAATAAATGACCTCAGACTGCTGTTGCTGCTTCCTGCTTTGGGGCTATAATCTTGTCTAGCTTGTAGAGCTCATCCTAAACACTGTATTCCCTTTGTCATGAGTCTGGAAAATTGAATTGAGTACGGTTCAGTATTATGTACAGTGAGAGCAAATCAGCTCTAAGTAAGAGCCTGACTGCCTGTCACTGTATGGGAGCACTTTGGGCACATGGGTTCTGGGTCATCTGTTTTAATTACAGAGGTCTGTGTTTCTTAATTTTCCTGCCATTTGGTTCAGTTCTTTTCTTTTGATAAATGGATCTGTGAGAGTCGGGATAATCCTTTGGACAAGCTGTGACTCCACAACTCCTTGTTGCCCTGCTCCCTACTTGGTAGGGACTTTCATTGGATGCCATGTTTCCAAACCTCATGAAGTGAGGCTTACCTGGGGGCTTACCTCACAGCAGCTCACTTTTTCCACCAAGTTACCCCTAATGTGGTAGAGGAGAATCCCCAACCACTAGCCACAAGAATGCAATTTCTTTGAAGTCTTACACTGGAAAATTCATGCCAATTTAGGATCTGTATGTAGTATATTTCTATTTATTTTAATGTAAAACAATACTTTGAATAATAGAAAAACATTATGTCTACACACACGTGCACATGTCTGTTTAAGTATGTATTCTGTTTAAGTTTATATTCTGCTTCTTCTCAAGTATTACTTCTCCCCCCACCCCCTGCCGTCACACTGCTTATCTATAATTTTGAAAACTTTGAGCATGAGAGACAGTTTTATTTCCAGCCACCAAATTCTGGACTCTATTTTCCCCTACATTCTGCTTGCAAACTGGAAACTTCCTTTTTTAGCTCTTGTTACTCCCCCTCCCCCACTGTGCCTTTATCATAGGCAGCTTAAGGAAACAAATTATATTTTCAGCCTTCTTTCTAGGATCTTCTTAGCCACATCAGCAAGTTCATTAGATGCATTTTCTATCTTCCAAGTTATCACAAGCAGAAATGCTATCGGTTATTTCACCACAACAGGCTGCTGTTCCGCCCATCTTTAATTACTGTTTTATAATTTTCCCTGCTTCTGTCTACCATTCACTCCCCAAACTAATGCCACATGTTTTGGGTTTTTATTGTTTTTATGATGGCAACACTTTACTTTCAGTATAATTTCTGCAGCCGTTCTCAATCTCTGCTTCATCCACCTCCCCAAGCTTAGTGGCTAAAGCAATAACTCTTTATTTGAACACGATTCTGCATTTTGGGTGGGCTCAGCTGGGTCAGCTCAGGCAGCTGTGATCATCTGATGGCTTGAAGGATGGGGGCTGGAGAGTTTCAAGTGTTCTCTTCACTCCTGTGTTGGGGCTTGGTGCTCTTTGGTTGGGGGCCCGTGGCTCCATGGGGTCTTTCACTGTTCAGTGACCTACCGCTTACATGCTTACATGGCAGCAGGGGTCTTCAGAGGGGAAAGCTGCAAGGCCTCTGGAGGCCCTGGCTCTGGAGCACACAGTGTCACTTTTTTTTTTTTTTAATAAGTATTTTTATTTTTATTTTTTAAGATTTAATTTATTTATTTGACAGACAAAGATCACAGGTAGAGAGGCAGGCAGAGAGAGAGGAGGAAGCAGGCTCCCCGCTGAGCAGAGAGCCTGACGCGGGGCTTGATCCCAGGACCCTGGGATCATGACCTGAGCTGAAGGCAGAGGCTTTAACCCACTGAGCCGCCCAGGCGCCCCCACAGTGTCACTTCTGTGTTGCTCAGAGTAAGTCACCAGGCCAACTAGACTCAAGGGGGCAGGGAAATGGACCCTACTGCTTGATGCAAGGAGCTGCAAAATACCAATTATTCAGTACTGCTGATCTTTTTTTTTTTTTAACTTTATCTATTTGACAGAGATCACAAGCAGGCAGAGAGGCAGAGAGAGAGCGGGGGAAGCAGGCTCCCCGCTGAGCAGAGAGCCCAATTCGGGGCTTGATCCCAGGACCCCGAGATCACGACCCAAGCTGAAGGCGGGGGCTCAACCCACTGAGCCACCTAGGCGCCCCAGTACTGCTGATCTTTTAAACCAAGGGTCAAAAACTGACTGCCGGGGCCTCCGTGTGATCATCAGCATGTTTAAACATTGAAAACTTAGAGATTTTATACTAAACTGAAGCTGAATTTCTTCTTCTCTTTAACAAAATGGAAGCCTGGCTTATGAGGTTCACATCTACAAGTCCCCAAGGAGCTGTTCGGGGGTGTTTTCTCTGGTTTGTCACAGGCCCCGCCACTGCCCATTCACTAGTTCCGATTACCTACCCAGCTCCCAAGACGTTTAAACCCGTGACAGCTCATCATCTACCAGGGCTGTGTGTCAGAACCACCTGTGAAGCTTCTAAAGCTGCAACTTCCAGGGCACGACCTCAGACCCTTTGAATAGGAAGCAGAGCCTAGGTACATGTATCGTCCCATAGCTTCCCAGGTGGCTCTACATACCCATCATTAAGAACAACTGACCCAAGATAAGGTCTCCACATATTTGAATAATTGAGAAATGACTGTACTTTGAATTTACTTATTTCTCTACTTTAAAAACTGTCATATCCTTTCACATTTATTTTTCTTCCTAAGTTCCCCATGAAGAGTATGTGATGAAGTAAGATAGGGAAATTAATTTGTGAATTTCTGGGGAATTTAATTTTGGCTCCTGAAATTCTACCTTCTCATTAAAAAAAAAAAAAAATCAGCATTTATTACAGCTTTAGGGATTTTCCACTTATAGGAAACTCAAATAGAAGCAATAAATTTTAGTAGCAATCCTTTTATTAGCACTTGAATCTCTACCTATTGAGAGATGTCTTTATAAAGGTGGGAGAGGATTGTGAACATCAACTCTGATTACCTACAGAAGCTAATCATGGAGATGGTACCATTTATACCATTTATCTTGAAATTAAGGTAAAGCCTTAAATTATTAAAGGGACTTAGAAGCATGCTAAATGTATCTTCCACTTCTCTGTCTCAGAAAGCAGCAGCAGCTTTTACAGTATTTTATTTTAGTAAAACACTTCCACTTTACAATAATAAAGTCTTTTTTTTTTTTTTTTTTTTTTTTACATAAGGGCAATATTTATTTGAGATTGTTCAAAACAAAACCATGTTTTAAAGTCAGCTTGTGTTTTCCTGGATGGGCTTTCCCAATTTTGTTAGTCCAGTCTTCTCTATCTGTAGAGCACAGAGTCAGAAGCAGGTGCTGGGCTGGATCCCGGGACACCAGTCAGAAGTGTCTACTCTCAGAGAGCACAAGAGAGGTGGATGGTTGTAACCTCCTGAGAGAGCATTCTTGCATCTACATTGGAAGTCTGCAAGAAACACACAGTTTAAATCTTGCTTTTGGCAAATACTTCAGAAGCACTGTAGTTCCTTAGAGTGAATTCAGTGAAGTCTCAAACTTAAGAGGGGGCAAGCACATTATTGTCTTTCCTATTTCAGATATTAAGGTATTCATAGAAAATCTGGACTGAAAACATAACTTAGAAGGAGTTATGAAGTGGTTTCTGTAAAACCTCTGCCACGGTCTATCTCTTTTGGTTTAAATGTCTCCATTCATACTTGGTAAGTGTGTCTTCTTTGGAAAATTACTCACTTTTTTTTTTTATTTTATTTTTTATAAACATATATTTTTATCCCCAGGGGTACAGGTCTGTGAATCGCCAGGTTTACACACTTCACAGCACTCACCATAGCACATACCCTCCCCAATGTCCATAATCCCACCCCCCCAACCCCCCTCCCCCCATCAACCCTCAGTTTGTTTTGTGAGATTAAGAGTCACTTATGGTTTGTCTCCCTCCCAATCCCATCTTGTTTCATTTACTCTTCTCCTACCCCCTTAACCCCCCATGTTGCATCTCCTCTCCCTCATATCAGGGAGATCATATGATAGTTGTCTTTCTCCGATTGACTTATTTCGCTAAGCATGATACCCTCTAGTTCCATCCACGTCGTCGCAAATGGCAAGATTTCATTTCTTTTGATGGCTGCATAGTATTCCATTGTGTATATATACCACATCTTCTTTATCCATTCGTCTGTTGATGGACATCTAGGTTCTTTCCATAGTTTGGCTATTGTAGACATTGCTGCTATAAACATTCGGGTGCACGTGCCCCTTCGGATCGCTACGTTTGTATCTTTAGGGTAAATACCCAGCAGTGCAATTGCTGGGTCATAGGGTAGTTCTATTTTCAACATTTTGAGGAACCTCCATGCTGTTTTCCAGAGTGGTCGCACCAGCTTGCATTCCCACCAACAGTGTAGGGGGGTTCCCCTTTCTCCGCATCCTCGCCAGCATCTGTCATTTCCTGACTTGTTAATTTTAGCCATTCTGACTGGTGTGAGGTGAAATCTCATTGTGGTTTTGATTTGTATTTCCCTGATGCCGAGTGACGTGGAGCACTTTTTCATGTGTCTGTTGGCCATCTGGATGTCTCCTTTGCAGAAATGTCTGTGCATGTCCTCTGCCCATTTCTTGATTGGATTATTTGTTCTTTGGGTGTTGAGTTTGCTAAGTTCTTTATAGATTTTGGACACTAGCCCTTTATCTGATATGTCATTTGCAAATATCTTCTCCCATTCTGTCAGTTGTCTTTTGGTTTTGTTAGCTGTTTCCTTTGCTGTGCAAAAGCTTTTGATCTTGATAAAATCCCAATAGTTCATTTTTGCCCTTGCTTCCCTTGCCTTTGGCGATGTTCCTAGGAAGATGTTGCTGTGGCTGAGGTCGAAGAGGTTGCTGCCTGTGTTCTCCTCAAGGATTTTGATGGATTCCTTTCTCACATTGAGGTCCTTCATCCATTTTGAGTCTATTTTTGTGTGTGGTGTAAGGAAATGATCCAATTTCATTTTTCTGCATGTGGCTGTCCAATTTTCCCAACACCATTTGTTGAAGAGGCTGTCTTTTTTCCATTGGACATTCTTTCCTGCTTTGGCGAAGATTAGTTGACCATAGAGTTGAGGGTCTATTTCTGGGCTCTCTATTCTGTTCCATTGATCTATGTGTCTATTTTTGTGCCAGTACCATGCTGTCTTGATGATGACAGCTTTGTAATAGAGCTTGAAGTCCGGAATTGTGATGCCACCAACTTTCGCTTTCTTTTTCAATATTGCTTTGGCTAGTCGAGGTATTTTCTGGTTCCATATAAATTTTAGGATTATTTGTTCCATTTCTTTGAAAAAAATGGATGGTACTTTGATAGGAATTGCATTAAATGTGTAGATTGCTTTAGGTAGCATAGACATTTTCACAATATTTATTCTTCCAATCCAGGAGCATGGAACATTTTTCCATTTCTTTGTGTCTTCCTCAATTTCTTTCATGAGTACTTTATAGTTTTCTGTGTATAGATTCTTAGTCTCTTTGGTTAGGTTTATTCCTAGGTATCTTATAGTTTTGGGTGCAATTGTAAATGGGATTGACTCCTTAATTTCTCTTTCTTCTGTCTTGTTGTTGGTGTAGAGAAATGCAACTGATTTCTGTGCATTGATTTTATATCCTGACACTTTACTGAATTCCTGTACAAGTTCTAGCAGTTTTGGAGTGGAGTCTTTTGGGTTTTCCACATATAGTATCATATCATCTGCGAAGAGTGATAGTTTGACTTCTTCTTTGCCGATTTGGATGCCTTTAATTTCCTTTTGTTGTCTGATTGCTGAGGCTAGGACTTCTAGTACTATGTTGAATAGCAGTGGTGATAATGGACATCCCTGCCATGTTCCTGACCTTAGCGGAAAAGCTTTCAGTTTTTCTCCATTGAGAATGATATTTGCAGTGGGTTTTTCATAGATGGCTTTGATAATATGGAGGTATGTGCCCTCTATCCCTACACTTTGAAGAGTTTTGATCAGGAAGGGATGCTGTACTTTGTCAAATGCTTTTTCAGCATCTATGGAGAGTATCATATGGTTCTTGTTCTTTCTTTTATTAATGTGTTGTATCACATTGATTGATTTGCGGATGTTGAACCAACCTTGCAGCCCTGGAATAAATCCCACTTGGTCGTGGTGAATAATCCTTTTAATGTACTGTTGAATCCTATTGGCTAGTATTTTGGCGAGAATTTTTGCATCTGTGTTCATCAAGGATATTGGTCTGTAGCTCTCTTTTTTGATGGGATTCTTGTTTGGTTTTGGGATCAAGGTGATGCTGGCCTCATAAAATGAGTTTGGAAGTTTTCCTTCCATTTCTATTTTTTGGAACAGTTTCAGGAGAATAGGAATTAGTTCTTCTTTAAATGTTTAGTAGAATTCCCCCGGGAAGCCATCTGGCCCTGGGCTTTTGTTTGTTTGGAGATTTTTGATGACTATTTCAATCTCCTTACTGGTTATGGGTCTGTTCAGGCTTTCTATTTCTTCCTGGTTCAGTTGTGGTAGTTTATATGTCTCTAGGAATGCATCCATTGCTTCCAGATTGTCAAATTTGTTGGCGTAGAGTTGCTCATAGTATGTTCTTATAATTGTCTGTATTTCTTTGGTGTTAGTTGTGATCTCTCCTCTTTCATTCATGATTTTATTTATTTGGGTCCTTTCTCTTTTCTTTTTGATAAGTCTGGCCAGGGGTTTATTGATCTTATTAATTCTTTCAAAGAACTAGCTCCTAGTTTCGTTTATTTGTTCTATTGTTTTTTTGGTTTCTATTTCATTGATTTCTGCTCTGATCTTTACGATTTCTCCTGCTGGTTTTAGGCTTTCTTTCTTGTTCTTTCTCCAGCTCTTTTAGGTGTAGGGTTAGGTTGTGTACCTGAGACCTTTCTTGTTTCTTGAGAAAGGCTTGTACCGCTATATATTTTCCTCTCAGGACTGCCTTTGTTGTGTCCCACAGGTTTTGAACCGTTGTGTTTTCATTATCATTTGTTTCCATGAATTTTTTCAATTCTTCTTTAATTTCCTGGTTGACCCATTCATTCTTTAGAAGGATGCTGTTTAGCCTCCATGTATTTGGGTTCTTTCCAAATTTCCTCTTGTGATTGAGTTCTAGCTTCAGAGCATTGTGGTCTGAAAATATGCAGGGAATGATCCCAATCTTTTGATAACGGTTGAGACCTGATTTAGGACTAAGAATGTGATCTATTCTGGAGAATGTTCCATATGCACTAGAGAAGAATGTGTATTCTGTTGCTTTGGGATGAAATGTTCTGAATATATCTGTGATGTCCATCTGGTCCAGTGTGTCATTTAAAGCCTTTATTTCCTTGTTGATCTTTTGCTTGGATGATCTGTCCATTTCAGTGAGGGGAGTGTTAAAGTCCCCTACTATTATTGTATTATTGTTGATGTGTTTCTTTGATTTTGTTATTAATTGGTTTATATAGTTGGCTGCTCCCATGTTAGGGGCATAGATATTTAAAATTGTTAGATCTTCTTGTTGGACAGATCCTTTGAGTATGATATAGTGTCCTTCCTCATCTCTTATTATAGTCTTTGGCTTAAAATCTAATTGATCTGATAAAAGGATTGCCACTCCTGCTTTCTTCTGATGTCCATTAGCATGGTAAATTCTTTTCCACCCCCTCACTTTAAATCTGGAGGTGTCTTCGGGTTTAAGATGAGTTTCTTGTAGGCAACATATAGATGGGTTTTGTTTTTTTATCCATTCTGATACCCTGTGTCTTTTGATTGGGGCATTTAGCCCATTCACATTCAGGGTAAGTATTGAGAGATATGAATTTAGTGCCATTGTATTGCCTGTAAGGTGACTGTTATTGTATATTGTCTCTGTTTCTTTCTGATCTACTACTTTTAGGGTCTCTCTTTGCTTAGAGGACCCCTTTCAATATTTCCTGTAGAGCTGGTTTGGTATTTGCAAATTCTTTCAGTTTTTGTTTGTCCTGGAAGCTTTTAATCTCTCCTTCTATTTTCAATGATAGTCTAAACTGGATATAGTATTCTTGGCTGCATGTTTTTCTCGTTCAGTACTCTGAATATATCATGCCAGCTCTTTCTGGCCTGCCAGGTCTCGGTGGATAAGTCTGCTGCCACTCTAATATTTTTACCATTGTACGTTACAGACTTCTTTTCCCGGGCTGCTTTCAGGATCTTCTCTTTGTCACTAAGACTTGTAAATTTTAGTATTAGGTGACGGGGTGTGGACCTATTCTTATTGATTTTGAGGGGGGTTCTCTGAACCTCCTGGATTTTGATGCTTGTTCCCTTTGCCATATTGGGGAAATTCTCTCCAATAATTCTCTCCAATATACCTTCTGCTCCCCTCTCTGTTTCCTCTTCTTCTGGAATCCCAATTATTCTAATGTTGTTTCGTCTTATGGTGTCACTTATCTCTCGAATTCTCCCCTCGTGGACCAGTAGCCGTTTGTTCTTTTGCTCAGCTGCTTTATTCTCTGTCATTTGGGCTTCTATATCGCTAATTCTTTCTTCTGCCTCATTTATCCTAGCAGTGAGAGCCTCCATTTTTGATTGCACCTCATTAATAGCTTTTTTTTTATTTCAACTTGGTTAGATTTTAGTTCTTTTATTTCTCCTGAAATGGCTTCTATATCTCCCGAGAGGGTTTCTCTAATATCTTCCATGCCTTTTTCGAGCCCGGCTAGAACCTTGAGAATCGTCATTCTGAACTCTAGATCTGACATATTACCAATGTCTGTATTGATAGGTCCCTAGCCTTTGGTACTGCCTCTTGTTCTTTTTTTTGTGGTGAATTTTTCCGCCTTGTCGTTTTGTCCAGAGAAGAGTATATGAAGGAGCAAGTAAAATAGTAAAAGGGTGGCAACAACCCCAGGAAAATATGCTTTAGCCAAATCAGAAGAGATCCCAAATCGTGAGGGGGGAGATAGGGGATAAAAAGAGTTTCAGAAAGAAAAAAAAAAAGAAAAAAAAGAAAAAAAAAATTAAAAAAAGAAAACCAATAAAGAAAAAATATAAAAAGGAAAAAAATATATATATATATTAGATAAACTAGTTAAAAAACGTTAAAAAAGAAAAGGGTAAAAGTTAAAAATGTTTAGCAGAAGAAGAAAAAAAATTGAAAAAGAAAAGACAAAAAAATTAAATTAACTGTAAGGCTAAAGAATCATGGAGAGAAAGCCATGAGTTCCATGCTTTGCTTTCTCCTTCTCTGGAATTCTGCTGTTCTCCTTGGTATTGAAACTACACTCCTTGGTAGGTGAACTTGGTCCTGGCGGGGTTTCTTGTTGATCTTCTGGGGGAGGGGC
>NW_019154087.1:65968941-66062154 GCF_002288905.1 Enhydra lutris kenyoni
CTCCTCTGGAATTCCGCTGTTCTCCTTGGTATTGAAACTACACTCCTTGGTAGGTGAACTTGGTCCTGGCGGGGTTTCTTGTTGATCTTCTGGGGGAGGGGCCTGTTGTAGTGATTCTCAAGTGTCTTTGCCCCAGGCGGAGTTGCACCGCCCTTACCCGGGGCCAGTCTGAGTAATCAGATCGGGTTTGCTTTCGGGAGCTTTTGTTCCCTGAGTGCGTTCCGTAGAGTTCCGGAGGGTGGGAATGAAGATGGCGGCCTCCTGGTCTCCGGCCCGGAGGAGCCGAGAGCTCGGGGTCCCACTCCTCAGTGCGCCCTCAGAGAACAGCGCCCAATTACTCCCGTCACCCTGGCCTCCGGCCGCGCTCCGAGCTGTCCGAGCCTGCGACCGGTTCAACGTAACCCGAGCTTAGAGCTCACTCCTCGGCTCTGTCTCTGTAGCCGGCTTCCCCGTTCTAATACCTGTAAGCTCTGCGACACTCAGACACCCCCGATCCTTCTGTGACCTTGCGGGACCTAAGGCCACGCTGACCCTGCGTGGGCTTCACCCCGGTTAAGCCTCTGGAGCGATGTCGCTCAGCGGAACAGACTTTTAAAAGTCCTGATTTTGTGCTCCGTTGCTCCGCCGCTTGCCGGGAGCCGGCCCCTTCCCCCGCGGTCTATCTTCCCGTCGCTTTGGATTCACTTCTCCGCCAGTCCTACCTTTCAGAAAGTGGTTGATTTTCCGTTTCTAGAGTTGCTGTTCTTCTTCTCTTCGATCTCCCGTTGGATTTGTAGGTGTTTGCAATCTTTAGATAAGCTATCTAGCTGATCTCCCGCTACCTGAAGTAGTCTCAGCCTGCTACTTCTCTGCCATCTTGACTCCTCTAGCCAAATTACTCACTTCCTTAAGGTATGTAAGCTTCTTCTACTTCCCCTAAGGTTTTTCTACTATTTTATTAATTGTGATGGTTCATTACATGAAAAGAAAATTCTCACATGGCCCCTAGTAAAGGAGATATTTGCCCTTTTGTTTAAGTAGTATACATATTCCTTACTAGTATGTGGTTTGTCAACATCCTGCTACATTTGGACCAGGGCTATGGAATTCTTTCATCCCTTTGGGGAGAAATCTCAGCTTTCTTGCACCAACAATTCAGTAGATGGACAACGTTAAAATAAATATCATCAGGGCCAAAGACAACATTTGTATGAATTATTAAAAGATTTTCTAAAATTAAGAAAACCTTGATTTTCTTCTCACATATTATAGCTCACTTTAAATATATAACTCCCCAATTGTGATTCAGAGTAAGAAGTAGAACAGAAAATTTGCGTTCGCTATTTCATGCATTATTTCATGTTGTGGTTTTGTTAAAAAGATTTTATAAGCCTTGGGATCTAATAAGAGGCTGAGGCCCTGTTTGGTTTATAAGTATGTGTGAGATATGTTTTAGATCTTCAGAAATAAAAGTAGAGAATCAATTCCTTATGTTATCAATTCCTCCATGGGAAAGCATATTAAAATGTAGAGAATATAATCGTATATAATTTAGCAACATAATATATAATGTGGGTTGAGAGACAATTACAGTGTTTTATTTCCCTATATTTTCCATTTTAACTGAATGCATTTTAGCAACAATTGGTTTCTGGCTGTACCATTATTTTAGCTGTTTCATAAAGCTTTATAGCAAATTACTGTGGTGTACCAGATAAAATAAATTCCTGACTTCACTCTTAAAAGTCATATTATGAGCAGGCATAATTTTTACATTTATAGGTAAGCACGTATTTTATAACAATTTCTGTATGTGTATGCTGCCAAATCTTTGTTCAAGATTGTTGTTCCTAACATTATTTTAGTGGTTTCCTCTGTACTTAAGGTTTTGTTTTATGCAACAAATCGAGCATCTTTTTTATTTGGTCCATAGTAAGCTGATATATACAGCACTGAATTCTGGGGTCACACATCACCAAGTAAACAGCATCTACTTGAATGAGACCTTGTTGTGTTTTCCATTCACACAGTGCCTGTAGTGTACTGTCTCGCCAGACAATCCTACCTTGTCCTCTTTTCAGGTGATCCTTCTGCGTGCACTCTCTGCCACTCCAACTCTCACCACAGCCTGACGCTTCTTACCTAACTCCACATCCCATTTGGTCATGTTTTCATCTGAGAATGTTGTAATTCCACCCCAGGGTTTTGTTGTTGTTGTTTTGTTTTTATTTTTTGTTTTTGTTTTAATGTAGAAAAGACAAGAAAATAATTGAACATTTATCTCTGATTTAATTGTCAGTATTTAATTTAACATTACTGCTGACCTCCCTGCCTCTTTTTTTTTTTTTTTTTTAAAGTAATGTGTCATTGAAGGGTTCCTAATTACATTTCCTTTACTCCTTCTCCAGGTATGTCCATGCTGGTGTGCTCCATTCTAGTACATGTGTTCTACTTTTACCACATTCCTATTTACCCACAAACAGCATGAACCATTACATTACACATTCTTAAATTTGCCTATGTAAAAGGTAATGATTTTAAAAATTTAGGAGTAGCGTTACAAGTGAATTCTTGAAGACTTTTTTTTAGAGTAGTTTTAGGTTCACAGCAAAATTAAAGGGACGTTACAGAGGTTTCCCTACACATGTATAATCTCACATATTATCAGTTATCATTCACCAAAACAGTAATTTGTTTAGAAGAGGAACCTACACTGACACATCATTATCAGAGTCCATAGTCTACACTAGAGTTTAAAGTTGGTCTTACACATTCTGTGAGTTTGGACAAATGTATAATAACATGTATCTACCATCATCGTACCATTCAGAGCACCTCACTGCCCCCAGCATTTTCTCTCCTCTGCCTGTTCATCCCTTCCTCACCTGTATCAGCCCCTGGCAACCACTGGTCTTTGCGCTGTCTCCATATTTTTGCCTTTTCCAGAATGTCTTGTAGTTAGAATCATACAGTAGATAGTCTTTTCTAGATTGTCTTTTCTCCCTTACTAATGTGCATTTAAGACTCCTCCATGTCTTTTCATGGCTTGATAGCTCATTTCTTCTAGCACAGAATAATAATCTCTTGTCCCAATGTACCACAGTTTATCCATTCACCTACTGAAACACATCTTGGTCACGTCCAAGTTTTGGGAGTTGTGAATAAAGCTTCTATAAACATCTGTGTGCAGGTTTGTGTGTAGATACGAGTTTTGTATTTATTTAGGTGACTGCTAAAGAGTGTGATTGCGAGCTAAGAGTGTGTTTAGTTTTTTTTTTTTTTTTTAAGGGATTTTTATTTTATTTGACACAGAGAGAGAGAGATCACAAGTAGGCAGAGAGGCAGGCAGAGAGAGAGGAAGCAGGCTCCCCCGCTGAGCAGAGAGCTCGATGTGGCACTCGATCCCAGCACCCTGAGACCATGACCTGAGCTAAAAGCAGAGGCTTACCCGACTGAGCCACCCAGGCACCCAAAAGTACATTTAGTTTTCTAAGGAGTTGCCTAACGGTCTTCCAAGGGGGCCGTGTACCTCTTTTCATTCCCACCAGCAGTGAATGAGAGTTCCCATTGCTCCACGTCCTCACTGGCATTTAGTATTGTCAGCAGTCAGGATTTTGAACATTCTAATACGTGCGTAGTAGTATCTTGAGGTTGTAACCTGGTGGCTTAAGCTGTGCAGGTGAAACTTTTTAAAAAATATTGTTATGTTCTTTACAGTTTAAAATTCTCAATTCATTTTTAATATGAAGCAGTAATTTCTGAATCTAGGCTTTTTGCCCTAGCAATATCCTTTATCCTTTTAGTATTTTTGTCCTCAGTATTTTGTTGTAGTAATAACCAACAGAATGCCTCTGTATATTTAAATGAAATAATATATATGTAAGACTTGATTATCTCAGTATAGTTATTATGAAATGCATAGAAGAGGCAAGATCTATCTCTATCAGTCCAAACAAAGTATTTTTTATACAGTTTAGTTTGTAAAAATTCTTATCTACATAGATTATCTTACTAAAAGTTAAACAGCACCCTCTCTAAATGAGGACTTTTTCCTGTAATTACAAAGATAACAAAGCCTCATATTTTACAGAAGTAGTACTAGAATGTAAGTGGGGAGAGAAAAGAGCACAGGACAAGAAGACTTCTAAAACTACAAATCTATTTTTAAAATATACCATAAAGAGGAAGGATGGGGATGTTTACTACATTAGTAAATAGTACATTTACATTTGGAGCCTACCTATTAAATCCTGCAGCTGAATCACCTTTTATCTGTGCACTGCACTTTCATGACAGAGCACCTACCATCCCCTTCGTATACACAGAGACGAAAATCTCTCTGCAGTGAACCCTTTTTTACCTGGAGCTTTGCTTTTTTTGCAAGATGTGGCCAGGCCCCTCGTTGCTGTTGAATGCAGGTTAAAATGCTTCAAAGGCCTGGAGGTGTGGCTGGGACAGGCTTTTCTGAAGTCTTAGGAAGAGACATGTATAATGCTTTGGTAAATGAAAGTGGAAATCTTAGATGAAAGACCTTATTGTTGAACGTTGAATCAGTTGAGGAATAACGTATATCTTTAAAATACTGTCATGTAGCATGAGGTAATGATGCTATAGTAGCCAGGCAAAGCCTTCTCTTATAAACCAGTATGCTGTAAGGTGGCCCGCAGAGGCAGTGTCTATGGCTGAATATGCCCCTTTCCAACCGGCTTGCCACAGATGTACGCCACCCAGGTCCCTTGTCTGAGGTTGGCTCATCTGCGGGGGAGTCAGAGAAACACCTCTTTCTTGGCTGGGTCTTCTACACTCCTGTGACTCAAGAGTGCCTTTCAGTTCAGAGTCATCCTGACTAGTTCCACTTATGACACCTGTATTGGTATGTGGGCAAGATGGTGGCTAAATGATAAGCATTTTAAGGAAATTGGTCTGTTTGGGGGCGCCTGGGTGGCTCAGTAGGTTAAACATCCAATTTTTGATTTTGGCTCAGATCATGATCTTAGGATGGTGAGATTGAGCCCCACTGAGGGCTCCACGCTCAGTGCTTGTCCCTCCCCCTCTGCTTCTCTCCCTGCTTGCATGCTCTCTCTCTCTCAAATAAATAAAATCTAAAAAAAAAAAAAGAGAGAGAGAGATGGGTTTATTTATTTCCAAATAAATGACTGCTCAGTGTTCTCCTATTTATATCTAAGCATTTTGTCATTTTCTGTCTGGTTTTATATGTTGAAATTGGTGTTGATGGCTGATAGTTTCTTATGTGAAGTCATGTTGTGATATAAATAGACTTTTTAAAGAGTAAAATTTGTGAATTTAAAATTTAGAAGAGGTTGATGCACCCTCACAGTACTTTGTTTTGTTCTAACGTATTGGACTTTTTATTTACTTACCTAATACTTAGAGAAAAAGTAAAGAAAGCTATTGTAGCATATAAATTATTTTCTGGAGCCATTTTCTCATTTCAGCTTATTAGAATCTGCAAATGAGACAAGAATAAAAATGAGTATGGCTGGCAGAGGTAGTAATAGTTCAGAATTCTTGGGTGGTCTTGGGAATGAATCTGGATATAGAAACTAAAATGACTTATCAGAAATGAAGTGTTCGTGGCAAGATTCTCAGTAATTTGTTCATGTGCTGTTTCTGGCTACAAAGTATTTGATGAGGAAATCAGTAACCGGTTACCTAGATGTTCTTTGTACCACTTGGATAATACTGCTTGCTCTAAATTTCAGAATTAAAATATTGAGACATCAGCTATTTAGAATAAAAACACATTCTTGTGAGGAGGAGGAATTCATATTGAAGATGTTGTTGTCGCTCTTAGATTCTTAGAACTTACCACAAGTTACTGATATAATTTACATCAACTTTTCCTGGGATACAACCATTTTTAACACTTCATACATCAGATGAGTATGTTTTTGACAGTGGGACATATTGATATCTCTTCCAAGCACCACCCACCCCCAGCAATGTTATCACACGTTAGTCCAGATAAATTAGCAGTCAGTCAGTGGTTGGACTAAACATGCTTCCATAAAAAAATTGAAGTATGCAATTAAAAATATACAATTGTGATTTTCTTTTTCTTGTCCATGGTGACATCCATCGACACCTGATACATGAATCAGCAATAATTTCAGCTGTATGTAACAGAAAACTGAAACCACAGTGGCTTAACCAAAACACTTTTTTTCCCCCTGTAGTCTAGATAAGGCAGCCTGAGGCGGGTAGCTCTAGCTTTCCAGCATCATCAGATCTGAGGATCTTTCTGACCTGTTTGGCCCTCCTTTTGGCTGTCCAGCTTTCATCCTCATGCTTGCTGCCTCATGATGACAGTGTGGCTACTGGACCTCCAGGATGTTCCTAGGAACAAAGAAGATGAAAGGCGAGAAGCCAAAGGCGCAAACCAGTCAAATCTACTCCCTTTTAAAGAGCTTTCCTGGCAGTCCCAAGTGGTGCCTTCTGCTTATGTGTCCTTGGCCAGAACTAAGACTCTTTGCCATCCGTGGCTGAGCTGGAGGTTGGGATATAGGTTTTGTTAGCTGGGAACCACTGCTGTGCACAAAACAGGGTTTGTGTCACTAAGAATAAGGGGCGGGGGGTAAAACTGGAGTAGGTAGGTAGAGGTAGGTAGAAGGATCTGCCACACCTGTGTGCAGAGATTTTCCTGGCAGAGACCCAAAACAAAGCCCAGGAAAATGGCAGATGTGGGAGAAGTATGGTTGTGGGGTTTTTGTTTTTGTTTTTGTTTTTTTAGTCATCGATTTAGGAACAAGGCAAAGCTCTAAGGAATAATAGAGTAAAAAGATGTTAGCGTTCTGTAGTCCTTCCTTTTGAAATTGACTCCAGGGAGTTCTTGAATTACAGCAATTGGTCTGCAGTAGAAATGCTACAGACCTGGTGTTAGGGGCCCTGAATCTGCTGATGGGTGACTTTGTCAACCTAACAAATCACTGCATTCTTCTTGGCATAAGAGTTTCCTCCCTTCATCTTTAAAATGAGGGAGTTCAGCTGGTTACTGTGATCCATCTAAGGTATAAGAAGTTCTGATTAGGGGTGCCTGGGTGGCTCAGTGGGTTAAGGCCTCTGCCTTCGGCTCGGGTCATGATTTCAGGGTCCTGGGATCGAGCCCCGCATTGGGCTCTCTGCTCTGTGAGGAGCCTGCTTCCCTCTCTCTCTGCCTACTTGTGATCTCTCTGTCAAATAAATAAATAAAATCTTTAAAAAAAAAAAAAGAAGTTCTGATTATCTGGGTCTTTGGTTTACCGTTTATTCAGTTTGTCTCCAAATCTAGCTCTTTTACATTACCACATGTGAAGTTAAGTGTATATAGTGTTGGCAGTCACTTTTATGAAAAATTACCATCAGGTTACTCGTAAAACCCTTAATTTGTATGGAAAGCTCTAAGGTATGCTGTTTTTCAGGCATGTCACCCCTTTGAGACTCACCTGTGGCTTGGACCTAAGACCACACATGCAAATGGCCCTGTTAATTTTGGTGTTAAAGTATGATTTTTTATTTTTGTTTTGTTTTTGGTCTCTCATGTTCAGGGCTGTAGAGAGGAGGGAGGGAATTCCTCCATTTCATGTGAGTGAGGAGCGCTTCTTCCCACATGTCCATTGGGGTGATTTCAGACTTGCAGGCACCAACAGCATTCCTCCGTTTGTGTTGGCGTTGGAGGGCAGAGCTGCCCTCGAGCTCCTGCACACCCCTGTGTGCTCCTCCAGCAGAGAGCACCTGCCGTGCACCCATGCATCTGAAAGAGGCCAATGCCAGTAGCTCTCTCCTTAGGGGCAGCAGGTGCCAGAATGTGGTGGCGGGTGCAAGGAAGCGGTGGCCTCACTGATGGGATGCCACACAGATGTTTCTGGAAGGTGCCCTAGCAATGCTTCAGTCAGGCCTTCAGGCTGCAGGGAGTCCTAGACGCTGAGAACACCAGAGGAGTACGTAGAACGCAGAGGAATTCTCAGAGGGAGGGTGCTGTTGAGGTGCAGAAGGAGGATTCCTGTGGAAAGGCTCGTGAGAGGTTTACATGATTTAGGATGATGAAATAGTGTATCTGTCTCTCTGTCTTTTCCTCTCTGTCCTTGCTTCCCTCTTTCTCACTCTGTTATCTTGCTGGCTTTAGTATTTTATCTTAAACAAATACATCTTTGTGTCCATTTGAAAATAATGGATAGAAATGTGGGTTCTTAAGGCATTTGCCCTTGAATGGGGTGGGGGGGAAGGATTTCAGATAGAAATCTGAGCAACCTGAGGTTTCTGTATGGAATATAAGAAGAGTTGCAATGAATAATTAAACAAGTTATAGCTAATAAAATATACAGCACATTGCTTCAAACTAAAACATTCTAACTCTGCCTTAGGGATGAATGCTTTTCATTATTTTTTAATTGTTGCCAGGGTTGACCTTGAAGGTCTTTTCTGGCAGATAATTTGTTATGGTAGGAATGAGATCACTAAGCATTTTAGCACAAGCTGCATGATGCATAGGGCTTCTTCCTATTATATAATGGTGATAGGATAAATCTGTTCTCCCGGGAATTTGTCCATTCATTAGGTGGTAGTTTATTTCTCAGATCCTGCCTTTGGCAGCCTCAGTGTTGCTGTCCTGTAGGAGGATCTGCGGGGTTATGATGCAGGCTTGTGAATCCATGTCATATTCATACTTATGTGTGGGCTAACCGCTGAAGGCCCATAAACACCAGAGGAACGTGCCTCCGTTTTGATAAAATGAACACAAGAAGATCTAGGATCTCCTTTCTGTCCTCCGGAAAGTGGTATCCAGGGAGATCATGCTTCCCAAGGAGAGTGGAACAGATTTTGCCCTGATGGCTTTTGTCAGTATTTGGTCTTCCTTTGTAGTTATTATAGGACCTGCAATTGCAGACTGGTTACCAATATGCCTCGTTACTGGTGTTCTTATGACCAATTTCAAGAAGAAACCGTAAAAGGCAATGAAATGTTTCATTAAATTAATTTGCAAGTTCTCCATTTACATTATATCTTATGAAGAACAGATAGTAGAACATTATGGCTAAAAATTGGTAAAAAGCATAGGAAAAGTCTGTAGTTTTCACCAAATGGAATAGGAAAACTTATTCTACACAATTGGGGAATTAAATTTAGCAAATACTGTTTCTTGTTTAGAGTGTGTACTGAATTTTGGACTTGAGTAGTGAGTTCAAAACCACATGGTCTTGACGTGCATAATATTAGTAGGTTCTTTGTATACCATTTGAATTACAAAAAAACTCAGTTGATTGGACCATATTGTATAGTACACCTTTTTTTTTCTTGTCAGTAACAGTTAGAAAAAAAAAAACACTAGTGATACAATTCTCATATTTTCTTACAAGGAAAATCCAGTGTACTTTATTTATTTGTAATTATTATTTCTTTTTTAAGAGGAAGAGAGTGCAAGCGGTGGGTGGGGAAGAGGGGCAGAGGAACAGAATCTAAGCAGAGTCCATGCTGAGCATGGATCCCAACGTGGGGCGCCATCTTACAACCTTGAGATCATGACCTGGGCCAAAATCAAAGAGTAGGACACTTAACTGAATGAGCCACCCAGGTGCCCCAAGTGTGCTTTTAAATAGATACAAAGATTTACAGCATATAGGAAACTGAAGTGTAAGAATAAGAAATAAAATGACTACAAATATTCACATATTGATGTAAGAAGTTTTAGCTTCTATTATTATATACAGAAGATTTTTTTTTACATTTTTAATATTTTTGGTAATAGAAAACCTGAATTATCATACATGATTATTTGAATCCTGTTTTGAATATGGCAAAACAATGGATACCAAATGTAGTCTACATAAAATGTTTTTCCTTTCTAGAAATTTCTAATGAATCTTGATTCATAAGACAAAACAAAAACAAAACAAAACAAAAAACACTTCTGTCATTTTACTGAGCATCTATTTCCTTATTGCTGTCATTCAGCTTTAAAAGGTGCTTATTTATAGACTCTGTGAAGTCGAACTGTCTGGCTTATGGTGTTAAAGTTGTATACTTAGGCCCTTTGCACTGGTGATGTTCGTTTACATTTTGGTATGGTAAATCCCTAGTCAAACAGCTGTTGTTTAACATTTATAAAACTTCATAAAATTGTGGCAAAGCTGTCATGTTTAATTTCAGATACATTCAAAATATAGAAAACCCATAATTGTTAACCAAAGGCAAACGTATGAAATGATTCTAAAAAAAAAACAAAGATCTACTAGAATTTCAGGCTACTACAACCTGGAATATAAGAAAATTATAACTAAGTTGTCTTGATTTACACGAAGTTAGCATGCCTCTTGCTATAGTAGATATATCACTGTCCTTATTGCCTAAGGCTTGGTTTTCCTCAGCTCAGAAAAGAAATTCTAGAAAATCATTCAGAATTACTGCTCTAGTTCCTATTATTATAGCCACTTTTATACAGTATAATGAAACATACAGCATGACAATATTTCATGCTACTCTTTAAGTTCTTATATATTAAAATAATCAGGTTGTGAATAATTTAACTCTTGTTACAGTTTATTTTTGAGAATATTCTGAGTATGTTTACTGATTGTCTAATTTATAGGTTGTCTAATTTATACTTTGGGTAAGTGAACTGTGGTTACAAACTATATTTGAACATACTGTCTCTGAGTAAATGAAGACTTTAACCATTCACATTTTTTTAAAGCATATGAGTAGGGAGCAGGTGTCTTTTGTTGGAGAGAAGGGGTAATATTGTTTCACTGTTTTATGTGCTTTCCTACTTCATTTAGGAGATCTTACCCGTGTTCTTCTTTTAATATTACTTAGAGTGGCTTTTACTCTTTTTTCCATTGTAGATCTTTTGGTTGGCAGTAGGAAGTTAGTTACCTGTAAAGAGGTTATGTTGTAAAAACTCTACTGATTATTGCCATTCATAGCATATTTTTTTTAAGATTTTATTTATTTATTTGACAGAGAGACAGCAAGAAAGGGAACACAAGCGGGGGAATGGGAGAGGGAAAAGCAGGCTTTCCATTGAGCAGGGAGCCCGATGTGGGGCTCCATTCCGGGACCCAGGATCATGACTTGAGCCAAAGGCAGATGCATAACAACTGAGCCACCCAGGCGCCCATTGTAGCATATTTTAAAAAGAGATAGATGATGTTACAAATTAGAAATAAAATACCCAGACTGGCTTATTTAATGTATAATGTTCTGGAAATTACAAACATTATTTTTATATGCTGTAAATGCATAATGATTGCATCTGTATAATATATATTCTGTACCTTTCATACACACTTCACTGATAGAGCTGCTTGATGCACTGAGGCTGGGTGGTTTGGGGCTTGGAAAGGTGTCTTCTGACCTTGGCCTGTGTATTGGTTGGTTCATGAGCTGGGGCAAACCACTGAAGTCCTGAGTTTGTTTGTCCTGTGCAGGGGATACAATAGTAGGGTCTTCAGTGAAGATGTAGAAGTGAAGCAACCGTTAGAATAAGTGCTTGATTAATATTAAATATTTAGTTCATGGACCATCTTGTCTTTATCCTTAGCACCTAGGTCGGAGTCCAGTTAGGAGGACGTAGAATAGGTACTAACTAACTAATTTAGAGATCCAGAAAGGATTGCAATTACTTTTGTGCTTTGTAATTTGAAGATTTTCTTTGATTTGACTCATACCTTCATAGGTTTATGTGGACAAGGATGTGACCGTCTACACAGTCAGCCACACTAAAAACCTGGGCGTCATCTTTGATACTTCAGAATCAAGCTCCTTTTACCTACCTGTGGATTTAATTGCCCCCATTGATAGTTAATGTAGCTAGTCAGTGGAAGGAACAGTCAGGACCATCTTTCTATCACATACAGAGCTGGTATTGGATCTGGGCAGATTGCATGATGAGGGAAAGACAACTGGACAAGGGCAATTCCAGACAGGGGGACGGATATTTGGGGTTGAAAGTAGAAAGCGTAGTGGGAGGTGCCATAGTGGTTAGACCAGAATATCTAGAACACACACACAATGTTCATGGAGTTCACTGGGTTTGGTACTTTCAGTGGAAAACATTATGGTGTCATTTGCTAGATGATTATGCGGGCATTTCCTGAATGAGTTAAAAAGTGATCATAACCGGAGTGAGTAAACTGTTACTATCAGCCGTACTTTGAGCTTTCGGTTCCTTGTTTTATGTTTTTTGACATAGGAACATTTTGATTGCATTTTCCATGTTTTAAGCATCAGTTTCCCTACTAACTTTCATTTTACAGGGGTTTATAGGTCATGAGTGTGGGCAATAATATATTTTGTCATATGACAAAATATACTTTCTAGTACTTAGTAATGAAATGTTTCTGAATATAATTTAATATTTTATTTTAGTCTGTGGAAAGGTCACAGAAGTAAATTATAAAGCAATTTAGAAACTAACAAGTGATGAAACTTACAGTGATTATTGAGAATCATTACATTTCTCTGGAGAAATAATAAACGGCATTTGAACAACTGAACTAGCTCACCTACCACCATTTACTCTCTTGCTAGATGATATTGAACTGCTTTTTACAAACTTCATTCTTACCTGAACTTTCCTTTGATCAAACATGTTTGCTAAAGGACAAAGTGTTTGTATTATGAGTATATAAATGTATAAAATCTTATGTCAGTGTATATAATTTTTAAAGATATACTTTTTATCATCTTCTAATAGTTTTTTCATTCGCAAAATAAACATTCACTGGTTGTATGTAAGTCTCCTTAGTGAGGTCTGATGTAAAAATTATATAAGAATTGAAAAACTATTCATCATTATTGTTAGTAGATTTGTTAGATCAATCTAAACTATTTGGAAAACTATTGGGAAAGTTTGTGTACTGTGGAGATGTTCAGCATCGTTAGTAATAAGGGAAGTGCAAATCAAGACAATACGGAGATACCACTCATGCCTACCAAGATGGCTATAGTCAGACAGTCAATGCCAAGTGTTGGTGAGAATGTGGTAAAATTGGAACTCTCATGCATTTCTAGTAGGAATGTAAGATGGTACCAGTGCTTTGGAAAGTAGTCTGGCAAGGGCGCCTGGGTGGCTCAGTCAGTTAAGCATCTGCCTTCAGCTCGGGTCATGGTCCCTGGGTCCTGGGATCAAGCCCCTGCTCAGTGGGGAGTCTGCCTCTCCCTCTGCCTCTCCCCATTGCTTGTGCTCTCTCACTGTCTCTCAGAAAAATAATACCTTAAAAAAAGTAGTTTCTCAAAAGGTTAATAACATAGAATTACCGTATGACCCAGAACTGCCAAGAGAACTGAAAATATATGTTCACACAGAAACTTGTACATGAATGTTCCCAGAAGCATTATTTCATAATAGCCAGAAAAGTCAGCCTAAATGTCCAGCAACTGACTAATGGGTAATCAAAATGTGATATAGCTATACAGTCGAATATTATTGAGTCACAAAAAAAAATGAGCTCCTACATGCTACAACTTAAGAAATTTGAAAGCATTTTGCCAAATGAAAGAGGCCAAGACACCAAAGGCCACATGCTGTCTGATTCCATTTATTTATGAAAGTGTCCAAAGTAGGCAGATTTACAGGCATAGAACATAGATTAATAGTTGTTAGGGGCTAGAGACGGGGAGGAATGGCACATGACTGTTAATGGGTACAGTGTCTTTTGGGGTGGATAAAAAGATTTTGAATTAGAAGTGATGGTTACACAATTTGGTGAATGTATTAAAAATCACTGAAGCGTATATTTTAAAAACATGCATTGTGTGGTGTATGAATTATATTTCAATAAATAAGGAAAAAAAGACTATGTGCATGTGTAGTGCCACTGGCATCATATTTACCCAAAATCACTACATTTTTGAAAGATAGTCTAATTTTCCTGTATGCCTTTTTTTGAGTAATAAAAAAAATTTAATCTATTTTTGTGAACTTTTCCATGTAATTCTTAATGTTAGTTTTCCAAATTAGTTGGTATTAAAGAATATTCTTACTGAAATATGGACTTAATAAGGGAGCATCTATGAGGAAGAATAAGTACAGAATCTATGTTTGAGGTCATCCTGCTTCCTAATATCTTTAAGTTATTAAAGTAAATTTTTAAATTGTTCTCTGAACTTTTCACTCATCTCATCTTTCCTTTTATCGCTGGCATCATTAGAAAATCAACGTTGCTTATTTAGTAAATAATATGGGAGACTACTATAAAGTTTTTCTTTTAATTCAGAATTGGCCCTTTACCTCTTATCAGCTCTTGTTTCTGAGTAGAAGCTTAACTAGTCCTTTATAAAGTGATGATTTCTTAGACTCCTTTGAAAATCCCACCTAGCAGCTCTCATGATGCCTTCTCGGTGCTTCTCCCAGATCTTGTCTCTCAAAGCAGAGACAGCCCAGTTTGTCAGCTGTGGGACATTGGGAAAGAGGGTGAACTTTCTACGGGTGTTGCTGCTGCACTGTGCGTTCTTCTCCACCCAATTGCGCACCAGGGTTTGAATCCTTCCCTTTCTTCCCCAGGGGGAGGTGGGGAGGAGGATCACTGATGAATTCCTAACCACTTCTGTTTAAGAATTTCTGTCATAAAGAATACTTGGCTCACATTCTTTTTTTTTTTTTTTTTTTTTAAGATTTTATTCATTTCATTTGACAGACAGAGATCACAAGTAGGCAGAGGCAGGCAGAGAGAGAGAGGAGGAAGCAGGCTCCCCGCCGAGCAAAGAGCCCGATGCGGGCCCGATCCCAAGACCCTGGGATCATGACCTGAGCCGAAAGCAGAGGCTTTAACCCACTGAGCCACCCAGGCGCCCCACTTGGCTCACATTCTTAAAATGGATTCTTAAATAAGAATTATTTTAAAATAACATGCATACTCTGAAAGAAGTATCTAGATTTTCTGTAGAGTTAAATTTGGATTCATGATTGAATTGAGATAAATATTCTTAATCCTTTTTTTCATTTTATTTTATTAGCTGTTTAATCTCTCTAGTGTTGTTTTCCAGCTTTTAATTTTCATATAATATGCTGTAAATTATTTTGTAGCTTGCTTTGTTCATCTTTTTTTTTCCTTACGCAGGTTGATTCGGGTGAATTTATTTTCATTGCTATATAATATTCTATAATGAACACAATTTGTTTCCTTTTGATGAAAATTCTTTGAAATTTTTCTTTATTTCAAAGCATAGCACGAATACTTTTATGTTTCCTTGTGCAAATGTACCATGGCACAACAATTTTTCTGAGTATATTCCTGTAAATGAAATTGACAGGGCATGGAGGATGCATATCTTTTTTTCCCTAGTTGTTCCCAGGTTCTTCTACAGTTTATAGTCCTACCAGCAGTGTATGAGACTCCTCCTTGTTTCACACTTTTGCCAACACTGTTACTAATGAGTTAAAAGTTT
Organism: Enhydra lutris kenyoni; assembly: GCF_002288905.1. Classification (NCBI taxonomy): domain Eukaryota; kingdom Metazoa; phylum Chordata; class Mammalia; order Carnivora; family Mustelidae; genus Enhydra; species Enhydra lutris. The sequence continues at coordinate 65,984,305 of NW_019154087.1, forward strand.
TTGCTGCTCTGAAAGGTACTAGTGTTTTCTTACTGTTGTCTTTTTTCTTTCAAGGGAGCCCCCAAGCACCCAGATTGGAGAGAAATTGCATCTTTCTAGTTCATACTCATGATTTCTCCTCTAACCACCTCCATGGCCAGTATCAAGGACCCAGCAGTTGTACACACAGTAGACTATTTGAAGAGTTCCTCTGGTTGTCAGTCTGTCCTTTACCCCACATATCTGGTGTGTCTTTGCTCCCGAGTCCTGTAACGCTATGAAGTTTCTTTAGATGCCATGCCTACATGGTCTGTATTTGCACCGTGTACCCATTCCTCCCTCCTGCTGTCTCTTGGGCACTGGGAGGCTCCACAGCCTGGATCCCAGAGAAGTTCACTTCCCCATTTTTTCCCACAAGGAAGGAAACAAAACAAAACAATGGAAACCTCAAAAACAAAATCTAAATAAACTAGAAGCGTCTGCCACTGTCTCGGTGATTCTTCTGCCTAGCTACCTAGACTCTCAGGAGAAGCCTCTTCCAGGTGGCCGCAATTTATAGACTCTTTACAAATGTCTGATGTCCAGCTGTTATAATAAGTATTAATATTTAGGGCACTAACTTTTCTCTTAACATCAGTCTCAGTGTCTCTAGCTTTGCTTCTCCCTTACTCATCTACTCCTTCCTTACCTTCTCTCCTTTTAAATTCTTTCTAGCTGCTGCTGTTCCTTCTGACCCAGCACCAGCCCTTTTCTCATTTTGTGGACAGCATCTATGTTTAAATGAAACTATCTTTGTTGCCCCCCCCCCACCTGTGAGAAGAGCTTCACAATATTTGAGGATACATATGTATTCCATCAGAAACCCCATCCTTTGCTGGTCACAATGGCTGAAGTGCTCTTTGTGATATTCCCAGGCTAGTTATCCTTCTCCCATACAGGTACGGGCTACAAATTCAGTTTCCCGACGACCTTCCATGACTTCTTACCCAAAATTTTATAGTCTTCTTCCCTCCCCACCAACTCATATCCCCTCATGCCTTCTTTATCTTTTCTCTTTAGCAAACTTCATTAATAGTCTCTGTATTATACTTATGTACCTTTCTTTTGTCTTCCTTCCCCACGAGAACAAAATGTCAATGAGAAAACTGAAAGTTAAATCAGAAATATGTTGTTTTTTGTTTCTGCTTAGAATAAAAAAAAATGTTGTGACCTTGGCAAATATGTAAACCCAGGTATATATAATTAAATTGAAATTTCAACATCCTTAAATTTGAATTTATACTATATCGGAAAAAGTTTCAAGAGAAGTATAACTTTGAGGGAAAAGAGTTTTGGTTGTTGATTTAAATACCATGGTCATAAAATTATACCTTTAATTTTTTTATTTATTTCTGGAAATAGACCAGGAATGTACTATATTAAAATAGTAATTGAGTCCTTAACACAATTTTCCTGGTGTTACTTATTCCAGTTATTTGCTTAAAATTTCTAATAACATAATGGAAGGAATATATATTAAATCTCACCAAGAAAATTGTAGTCCGGGCTCTTTTTCAGGTTTAACTATTCTTGGAAGATAGAATTACCTATATTGTTAAACATCATATGCTTTTAAGCTTTTGAAATTTTAAAGTTCAAGCTAAATTAATAGAGAAGTTGCATTTTTAAAAGTGAAAGAAAATGGTTATTTGAAGTTTAAGCTAAAACTCTTAGAGTGGTAAGCTTTCTCTTGCCCTTTTATAGACTCTGACCACATTTTGAGAGTCCTTGAGGAGAGAGAGCTGCAGAAAGCAAAGGGTCTGTTGCATGTGGGGCTGCATTCCTACTCTGTACAATATTTGAAGCACACAAAACCAGCAGCACTACACTGAGTCCTTTGTTCTTCCTGTCGGGCAAAACTCTAGATAGCTTACTGTAAATATGGCCGACCGCCAAGCTGTGGCGCAGATTCTTTTTTTTAAATACTGTAAACTGGCACAGGCTCAAGAATTACAGTTCTTCCTTTTATTTGCTTTCTCCTTCCATACTGAAGAGTTTCCTCTATCATAAGATAGAAAAACAGTTGTTGTCGTTAGGGAAAAAGTGCCCAAACGGCCCATTTTTTTTCTCCCTCACTCCTAGCCTTGGGTAACTTTCTGCTGAAATAAACAGAATAACTTTATTACTTTTAATTTTTAAAAGGACAGTGTCCTCTCTTGGTAATGAAAATAACTTGAGTAGAGAAGTGTGAACGGAGTTGAATTCAAAACACTTAATACTATGTGACTTTAAAAATTAATTCTGTATTGGTGTTTTGCTACTTTTCTTTGTTATCATGGTTTTACTTCCTGTTGTCCTAGAATATTTTTGGTTTCAGATTCTAGCTTTAATGTGCCTGCTTTACTTTTGACATTACAAAGTTGCCTACCCCTTGTGTTGGAATTTGTGCGGCTGCCGCTGAATTGAAAAGAGGTAGAGGGAAATGAAGGGTGTGGAGTTCTGCCTTTCAACTATGGGGTGTGTCCCTTTTGAAACTTAAAATGCGAGAAAAGTCTTGGAAGTATTATGTATTTGAAAGGATTATTTGCTCATGATATTAAAATAGAGATGCCAGAAAGAAGTAGATACTTTCTTGATAGAATCATCTTGTAAACATTTTTAAGTTTTACAGTTTTATTGATTAATCTTGCACATGGAAACTTCTTGACCCAAGTAGAAATTAAATGTATATTGTATTTGTCTGAAAAGCAAGCTAAAATCAAGTGTACAGTTCTTTCCTACTTCCCTGACGTTAAAATTACTTTATACAATAGACACATGTCAACATACTTAATTTTTCATTTGGCTCACTAATCTCTGTTTCTTATAAAAGACAACTTCACTAGGATCTAATTTGGGGATATTTGTCTTGTCTTAGATGCAGTTAAAGGTGGAGGAAATTATGTTTATAATCAGGTTTTATGACAGTATTTGCAGGATATGTGGAGAATCTAAGAAAGCTTAGATGATTAACAAAGAAAGGGAGTCTGCTTCTACAGAGATGCTCTGTTGGTTATTGTGATGAATTTTCTTTATATCTCCATATTTTTAATTTTTTTAAGGGGGGATTTTCATTTAACTTGTTGAAAATAATCTTAAAAGTTGGGCAAAATCAGGCACCTGGGTGACGCATTTGGTTAAGTGTCTGACTCTTGATTTCGGTTTAGATGGTGATCTCAGGGTTGTGAGATCGCACCCCATCTTGAGGCACACTCAGCACTGAGTCTGCTTGAGATTCTCTCCTCCCTGTCTCTCTGCCCCTCTCCCTGCTCGCACATGTACATGCTCTCTCTTAAATAAATATATCTAAAAAAAAAAAAAAAAAAGTTGGGCAAAATATATTGGCTACTTTTGCCTCAGTTTCCTCATAAAATGTAGGTTGTTAAATTAAAGATTAAGTATTCATGAGGTTCTTTTAGGCAAGTATGTAACTAATAGTTCTTACTTTCAGTGTTTCTCTAGAAATATGGTACGTAATTACACCAGTATCGTGGAAAAATCAGTTAGGCTGAGCATTAGGAGGCCGGCTTCTCATCTTGGCCTTTGTTTCTTAATAATATGACCTTGAGCCTATTGACTCATTCTGGGCCCAATTTCCTCATCGGTAAGGTGGAGGGTAGAGCAAGATGATCTTAGAAGTTCCTTTCAGTGAGAAGAGTCTAGACAAGTGTTATTTTGCCTTTTTTATAGATTAGATTTAATGAATAATGAGAACACGTTATGCTAATATAGACTATTTCATTTACATTTATAGAATGTAGGTATATAATTTTGTAATGTTGTATAATTTGAAGAAATTTTTACCTCCTTAATTCTCACTTGATTCCTTTTTCTTTTATTTATGGTAAGCCATTGCCATCTGGTGTCATTCATTGTGAGACTATGAGTAAAAATAGCTTATAGTTTAGGGCATTTGTAATTTTGAAGAGTTCCAGTGCAGATAAAAATTTCTAGGGAGGAAATTCCATCTCCTATCTTGAGAGGCAGCTGCCGATCACCGTGCTACAAGACTTTGAGCCCCAGCCCCTGGGTTTCAGTCCTGGTTCTATTACCCAAAAGTTTTGATCCCTGATATAATTCATTAAAATGCTCCGATTTTGTTGGCTTATTTCTAAAATGAGGATAATTTATGGTGATTTCACAGATCTATCCTTAACTTCAGTTTCAGCATCTTAAAAAAATCTTCTTTCAGTTCAATCTGGCAGACCTTTTGTTGGGCTTCTAAAGAAGTGTATTCAAGGAGAAGGGTGTATACACATGCATAACGAGAATGGAAGGCATACTCTAGAAAGTCAGTTGCAAAACAGTAAATGAAAGTGAAATAATAGAGATGGAACAATGGATTTCAATAGTAATATTGTTATTACTATTGAATTGTTAAAATAGTAATATAGATTCGAGCTGGACTTGAAAGGTGGGTGGAATTTCACCAGTGGGAGAAGAGGGAAGAAAGAGCCCTGGGGGCTTCCATTTAGGACAAAGAAAGCCATCAGGGTTGGAGGACTTGAGGCATCGATGGAACCTGATTTCCCTTGGAAAGAAAAATAGAAGTGACTTTAGAAGGAAATCAAAGTATAGCATTGCTTTATATAGTAAGAAGTAATGTTTAATCCCATTACATGTTAGAAATTTACAAGCACTTTATAGTGCTTGTTTATCCTAATGTCTTATTAAAGACATCTACCTTCTTTAGATGCTTTTTCCAGATCATATAACATGTGTGTGTGTGTGTGTATGTACACAATCAGATATTGCTGAAAAATCTTTCCAGGTGGCATATAAATTCCTTTCGTAGTAGATGAGTGGTCTACTCCATACTTTTGAATTTTTGAACAACTTAAGAGCAAAGATTCTTTAAAGAGCTTAAACTGTCTGAAGCATACTCAGAAATCAGTGGAAGGATTGGCATATTTAATCTTGGTTATGATCCCTTAAAATCATGTTATAACTGAGTAACTTTTCTCTGGAATTGATCCAGTAAGTATCTGCATTTAATTGTTAATAATTTGGAAAAATAGAGAAGCTATTCACGTTCTCCTTTCATACGCCTTTCGTTTATCAACAAACAGTCTGAAATAAGCCACAGCGAATAAGATCGCTTATAGGCACTTTTTATTTCTACTTGCCAATAATAGGAAATGTTTTTCTCAAACCTCGAGTCAAATATTTTCTTCCATGTTAAGAAAGCTTCTTTTGTGTTTGGCATCTCTTCAACTCTTGGGTATGATGAGATTATCAGTCGCATCACCTCCAGGGGTATGAATGGAATCACTGAGAAACAGTGGTAAATAATAGGGCTTTTGTTTGCAGAAAATATTAGTAGCACAATATAAATGAGAAGGAATATAGCGTATTTTTAAAACAGGACATTATGGTATAGTATCTAGAATTCTGTTTCTGCCATCATTATTAGTTCAGTAGGAGATTTTCAGGAAGTGAGATAGCTTTCTGCTTTGGTTTATTTACCCACAGAACACTTTTTAAGGTGGAGTGTGATATTTAATGTTATGTTTTATCAGAGAATACATCTTAATTTCAATATGCTTTATTTGCTAAGACATACAAGCGTATTTTATTTCTACTTTTAAATCTGTTCTACTAAAATTATGACCATGAGCTTTTTGTTTCTTTTCTGACTAAGGGTCAGAAAAGAACTACCAACAATAGTTGGTATAAGGTAGTAACAGACGTTCATGGAATGAAAAATGAAAAATTAGGGGATAGCTATTTCTATGGGGAAAAGTTGGAAAAGTTGAGTTTCTCCACCTTGTCCTTTTAATCTTGTATTGTGTGGGTGCTGTCGCTCACCAAGCTTATCATTATAGGTAATGACTTCATTTAATGCATCTAGTCTTTAGATTCTCCATTTGGATAATCTTTTATCACAGTAGTACCTATCTCAGGTTAATGAGCATAGATAATGTTCTGTTTTAGCAAAATTTTAGGTATCCCTCCTAAGTTCTTGGTGCTTTTAAATATATTTTCCTTCATTTTTCCCCCTCCTTTGATAAATTAGAAACTGTTTTGAAAGAGACTGCTTATGCACAAGGTTATTAGGTATGAAATTTTTTTACTTTCTATAAGGTGGGATTTGCCTGTTTATTTTTGTGGTGTAGCATTGTCTCTGGGGCCTCTTTTGTCTCTGAATATCTACAGAATTGTAAAATTGTAACATCATCAAGCCAAGAGGTCCTTGACTGTTTATCTAGTTCCCTATGCGGACAGGTCCAGAGACATTTTTACCAGGTATCCTGTTTTAGGATTAAGAGTAATTAAGAGTAAAGAAGGGAACTTAATGTTCATAATTTATTCTCTGAATCAACGGCTACTGGTAAGACTGATTCTCCTGCTTGACTTTAAACCAGAGAGAGTGCTTTCTGTCTTTTTCCATATATCTGAATTTCTGCACCCCTTACCATTCATCTGTTTCAAAATTTCATATAAATTGCATAGTTAGGGAAAATCGTATCTAAACCTCTTGATTTTGATAACATTCCATGTGATAGCATTCCATTCCAAGTATTTATCCAGAAAAATAAACATCTGTTTCTTTTATGTGCAGACATACTGACACACAAATACAGTATTGAAAAAAAAAAAGGCTAATTATATGATTCTTCTAACCATACCACTTTCATGATTACATTCACAAGAAAGACTTTTACAAAATAAATTGAATAGCAACGTTTTCATTGCTTAGTAAAGTAGGTTTTTTTTTTTTTTTTACTTTTGAATTATTTTAATTGGTTTGTAGTGAGCTTCTTCTAAATATTAATCCATAGGAAAATAGGTATTCAGTAGGCAGAAAAATTGCCCTCCAAACTTTTGTGTTGGTTTTTGTGCCTTAGCCTATCCAACCAAGTCAGGCATAGGTTTCACGGGGCCCAAGGTGAAGGTTTTCTTCCAGAAGCAGGATCTCGGCTTTGTTCTGTAGTCAGATCACATGGCTGGATCTGGCCAGTTGTCTTGCACCTGTCACTAGCCATCTATCCCCATGGGACCAATCTTACATGCAACACCACTGCGAGAAAAATACTTCACAGCGCATGCCTCCCAGTAGATGGGCTGGCTGCATCATCTTGGTATATAAGAAAACATATTATTATTGATTTAGAAAGTAACTGCTTTTACGAAGGTGGTGCTGGTTCTAACTCCTTAGTGCCCATTAATTGTGTCTGATTTTGTGTGGTTCTGGGCAGTGTATGAAGAGGTCAGGATAGCTAACCTGAGCTCAGAGGCAAGTCTTGCTGCTTTTTGTAATGTAAGCTCCTCTTTACTGCTTTTTCTTATACAGAATTAATTGTGTTTGTTTTGTTCTCTTCATTAAGAGCCTCTCAAGGGAGTAGGTAGGTATCACTGGATAAGGATTTATATAATGACATCAGAGTGAGCAGAATCCATTTGCCATACAGAAACAGTAGCTTATGCTTTAAAATTTAGAGAAACCGTGACAGATTTAAGAGAAATAGTGAGCATGATGATTATGTGCAAAATGCCGAAGAAGTATTTAAATGTCAGTTTTCAGATCCATTATCAGTTAAGTTCTGTTGGTTTATTTTTTTAATCCAACTCAAATTTTTTGTATTTCAGGGGAGGTATATGTTTCTGCTAATGGTGCCATTTGGGGCATTTAAATTTCTTTGGGCAAATGCAATAGTCATAAAATGTGTGGGGGAAGTACAAATGAGAAAGTGGCTTATATATGTCACAGGGTAAAAGTGTGTTCTAATGTATTTTTAGTTCATGTTATGGGCATCTTAAACAAAATTTCTGAAGAGCCCCTCCTTTCGTTCATCGATAGCAAACATTTCAAACCACATAAAATCACTGACGCCATGCTATGTGTAGAATCACAATTTAAATACTTGCCCTTGTAATCCATTCTGGATAATTTTTGCATAAACTCTGTTAAGGGAAATGATCTTTTCCTTTACTAACAGATAATTGCCAAGTGTGACCCGCCCCACTGCTTGCAAAGAATTCTAAAGTGCAGACGGCATTTCTACAGAATGTAGTTAATGGCAACAAGCTGCAGAGGGTAGAACCAGAAAAGAGATGAAGGCAACAAGTTTAGAAAAGGCCAAGACGAAAGTTAGTGAGTATCCCCAGGATGGTGTAAACAAACTCGATCTCCACGGAGCTGCGTCTTTTGGGAAGTCACGCGGGACAAAGTGGAGCAGAGACTTAGGAATTGAGATTGCTTATGAATTGAGCCCCACTTTCTGGGGTCTCTCTGTGGATATCTCCTGAATATCTCTTTGTGCCTTTTACATTGTCCTGTCTTTTCTTTCACTCCCTCTCTCCCTTGCAGTGCTAGTTTATATACCCATCCAGTCTTTAGATTCCTTTCTGCTGCTTCCTCTCTCACCCACACTTAGAAATCAGTGAATCACTATGTACTGATAGAATGTGTAGGGCACCTCTTGGGCTCGGTGTAACTAGGACCAGAGAAGGATTAAATACACAATTGTGTATGTTAAAGTACCCCGTCATGTTATTGATAGCAAAATACTGCTGTTGGCTATTCATTATCATGAATAGTAATGATATGAAATAACAATAGCAGAGGCCAGAAGTGAGGGATTTAGTGGGGAGCTAAAAATCCACCCTGACATTTAAAGTGCCACTGCACAGCTTAGAATTCTGTTCCCTTCTTTTGGTTCTCTTCTTTGAGGAAGTAGTGATTCAGTTGAAACACATTCTTCATGTTAGGACATATCCTACTGTAGAAGCGAGTACCTGTTGTTAGAGCTCTTCCTCCTCCCACAGGAAGTGACTCATAGGTGAACCTAGAAGTACAGGGCTAAGAGGCCAGAGACCCTGCAAGGGTGCAGCGGTGCCTGTGGAAGTGAAGAAGAGGACAGGTGACTAGCATTGTATGGGGAGAGGTGAACCCACTATCTTAGCAAGGGCATCAGGATACTGATCTGAGGGAGAAGGGGGGGGAGGGAGAGGGACACTGAGGTGGAATCCCTGGTGAGTGATTGGTGCGTGAGGATTTGGGGAGGAAGGAGAGTTCAGGATTTGGGCATTTAGGTAGATGTGGTAGAGGAAGGACAGCGGGAGGGCAAGTCTGTAGAGGAAGATAGAGTGTTGCTTTGGGTGGAAACATACTGAATAATTGGCAGAGGTTTTTGCTTTTGTTTTTTAAGAGATGCAGTTCTGCCTTTCAATATAGTGGCATGGAACTCAAGAAAAACAGGCTTTTAGTGCTCTTTAAAAAGTTCTTCCTCAAGGACTGTTCTAGTTCTCTCTTCACTGTCACTAAAGTAATGTGAACATAAATCCTTCATGATGTGAATAATGAAAAATTTGTGTAGTTCTCTAAACTTAGGAGGTATATTACATTTGCCTTTGCGACTTTATGGATATTAGGTTGGGATTGTGGTTAAGCTAATGAACTGAAGAACTCAAGTTGATGGTCTCATCATTCAATCCAGCAGCTTGTCTTGAATTTCAGGCTAATATCTATGTTTATACATGATTGCTTAGCTAGAATTCTTTTGGTACGTTAACATTTTTCATATTAAACCCAAGCTGAATTTTAATAGACATTTTTTTTCAGTTTATTGAGAGTATCTTTAAACTTTTTAATATTTTATACATTTAAATGATGGCATTGTTGATTTAACATTATGGTAGTATTTATGTAATAGGCTACAGACCAAGAGAACAATTATACTATATTGGCATGCCTTATTTTTGTTGCACTTCATTGTGCTTCACAGATGAGTCTTGTAGGGTTTGCTGGATGGTTTGTTTTGTTTTTACAAATTGAAGGTTTGTGACAACCCTACATTGAACAAGTCTGTTGGTACCATTTTCCCAATAGCATTTGCTCATTTCATTTTTTGGTGTCACATTTTGGTAATTCTTGCAATATTTCAAATTTATTCATTATTATATTTGTTATGGTGATTGTGATCAGTGATCTTTGATGTTACTATTGTAGTGGGGTGCCATGAATTGTACCCATATAAGACGGTGAGCTTAAATGTTAGATGTTGTATTTGTTCTGACTGCTCTACTGATTGGCCCTTCCCACCATCTCTCCCTCACTTTGGGCGTTCCTAATCCCCGAGACCCAACAATATTGAAATTGGGCCAATTAATAACCCTGCAATGGCTTCTAAGTGTTCAAGTGAAAGGAAGGATTGCACATCTCTCACTTTAAATCAAAAGCTAGTAATGATTAAGCTTAGTGAGGAAGACATGTCAAAAACCAACACAGGCTGAAAGCTAGGCCCCTTGTGCCAAAAGCTGGTCAAGTTGTGAGTGCAAAGGAAAAGTTCTTGAAGAAGATGAAAAGTGCTACTCCAGTGAACACAAGAGTACTAAGAAAGTGAAACAGTCTTACTGCTAATGTGGAGAAAGTCCGAGTGGCCTGAATAGAGGATAAAACTACCCACAACATTCCTTTAAGCGAAAGCCTAATCCAAAGCAAGGCCCTAACTCTCTTCAATTCTATGAGGGGTGAGAGACGAAGAAGCTGCCGAAGAAAAGTTGGAGGCCAGCAGAGGTTGGTTCATGAGGTTTAAGGAAAGAATTGGTCTCCATAACATAAAGGTATAAGGTTGCTCTTATATGAGCTGCAACAAGTTATCCAGAAAATTTAGCTCAGGTAATTCATGAAAGTGGCTACACAAACAGATTTTCTGTGTAGATGAAACAGCCTTCTATTGAGAGTAGATGCCGTCTCAGACTTCCGTAGCTACAGAGAAGTCAGTGCTGGCTTCAAGGCTTCAAAGAACAGGCTGAGTCTCTTAGGGGAGAATGCAGCTGCTGATTTTTGGTTAAAGCCAGTGTTCATTCCAAAAATCCTAGGTCCCTTATAATTATGCTAAATCTCTTCTGCCTGTGCCTTTAAATATAACAACAAAGCCTCGATTATAGCAAATCTATTTACAACCTGGTTTACTGAATACTTTAAGCCTACTGTTGAGACCTACTGCTCAGAAAAAAATATTTCTTTCACAATATGATTGCTCACTGACAATGTACCTGGTCACCCAAGAGCCCTGATAGAGATGAACAAGATGAATGTTGTTGTCATGCCTGCTGACACAGCATCCATTCTGCAGCTCAGGGATCAAGGAGTCATTTTAACTTACTATTTAAGAAATACGTTTTGTAAGGCTGTAGCTGCCACAGGTAGCAATTCCTCTGATGGATCTGGGCAACATAAATTAAAAATTTTCTGGAAAGTATTCACCATTCTAGATGTCACTGTGAACATTCATGATTCATGGGATTAGTAGGAGTTTGGAAGAAGTTGATTCCAATGCACATGGATGGCTTTGGGGGATTCAAGATCGAAGTAACCACAGAGGCGGTGGAAATGGCAGGAGAAGCAGAATTAGAAGTGGAGCCTGAAGCTGGGACTGAACTGCTGCGATCTCGTGATAAGACCAATGAAAAATTGCTTCTTGTGGATGAGCAAGGAAAATGGCTTTTTGAGATAGAATCTACTACTGTGAAGATTATTGAAATGACAACAAGGGATTTTAAATATTCCGTAAACTTAGTTGTTAAAGCAGCAGCAGCAGGGTTTAAGAGGATTGATTCCAATTTTGAAAGAAGTTCTCTTGTGGGTAAAATGCTATCAAACAGCATCACATGCTCCTAAGAAATCTTTTGTGAAAGGAAGAATCCACTGATGTGGTAGACTTATTGTCTCATTTTAAGAAATCACTACAGCCACCCCAATTCCACCAGCAAAAAAATCATGACTCACTGAAAGCTCAGATATGGTTAGCATTATTTTTAGCAATAAAGTATTTTTAAATTCAGGTGTGTACCTTGTTTTTTTTAAGACATAATGCTATTGCATGTTTAATAGACTAGAGCGTGAACATAACTTTTATATGCTATGGGAAATCAAAAAATTCATTTGACTTGCTTTATTGTGGTATTTGCTTATTATGACTGTCTGAAACCAAATCCACAGCATCGCTGAGGTATGTCTCTATTGAAAGTTTATGTCTAATATTGGGTTGCTAAAACATTTACATTTACTGAAACCACCTTATAATTTGTCAGCAACTTTCCAAATGTAATGAAAGACACAACCTCATGACAGCACCATTTTATTATATATATTTTGTGAACACTGACTATCAAATGTGAAGATACTGGAACCCTTTTTGCATTTTTAAGTGATGTGAACTCTTTTTAAAATGGGTAGCCTTTGAGGTGACAAGATTCAAGACGGATTTCATAGAGTGTAACATACATCATTCTGAACTTTATAAGGGCCATGTTTTACTTATGAATGAATTGTAAAGTGTTAGCATATCCCCAAAGAAAATAAATGACCATACATAAAACCTAAGAGTGAATTATTTTTTTTTGTAGATTGGTGTTATTGAAATCACATTGCCAGTGTAATTGTACAGCTAGCTATTGTTACTAAAATCTAAACATAGCTAATAGAAGGTCATTTTTCACTGTTTGATGATTTGAGATTCTAGAAAATTCCTTTCTATTATAGCTCTTATAAGAGGTGTTTTTTTTTCTTTCTTTCTTTCTTTTTTTTTTTTTTTTGGTAATCTTAGCTTTTGATATTCAGAATGGAATGCAATCACTCAGGATTTACGTATGTGGGCGGAAAGAGAAATCAGAATTTTTTTTGGTGATTTGATAGGTTCTTCACTTCTTACGTGAGAAGCCTTGTGAACTGATGAGGAAGAATGGAGACATTGATTTGGTAGTTTGTTAATTTGGATTTTTCTAAATTAGTACTTGTGTCTTAAAATGTATAATTGAATTTGAGAGCCAGTAACTTTTTTTCTTCAAGTATATCTTCTAGAATATTGCTATTTTTAAAAAAAAGTATATAAAAAAGCAACTGAAATTACTTCAAAAATTCCTAAACAGTTATGTAATTGGCAGAAGTCTTACTAAATCTTCAGTGTGCGGTGTGTAGACTAGACATGTGTCCCAATTATAGTTCAGGAAGGTCAACCCTATTTTTTTAGGAGGAGAAAGAACTTGACTATATATGCACTAAATTGTTCCTTATGGATTTTCTGGGAACCTCCTGATATCAAGTATTTTGTTCAGTTGTCTCCACCAATACACTTGTCAAACCATGTTTGGGTTCTTCAGAAACTGTGGTCTTTAGATATACAAAGAATGGACTTGGAGCTACTTTGAGATCTCCCTACATGGAGTACTTTGGCATTAGCAAGAGCTGTACACGATATGACTGAAGTCAGGAATCAAGCAACAAGTGCACTAACCTGTGAGAAGGGCACAAACAATGGGGGAGAGCACTCTGCAGGGGGGACAGCTTGCAGAAAGGGGTGGAAGCAAATGATCCCTACTCATGATTTTTAGTATCCTTGTCTGTGATTACACCTGCTGTGTCATTGTTTCCTTTGATTTGGAAGCCAAACAGCATATATGTTTTCAGCAGATCAGATTTTTAAGAACTTCCTATTTCCTGAAATAATCTTAGAGGTTTATCTTAAGATTTGGAATATTAACATTGGTGAAGGTTGGGAAATAATAGCTTTGAATTTCTGAAACAGAGTTTTCTGGCTTTTTTGTTTGTTTGATTTTTAGATGTTGACATTGATATTAAGGATAACTTTTTGTCATATATTGAAACAGCTTAGAATTTCTGTGGCTACCTTATAAATTGGTGAAATTTGTTATGAGAGTTGACAGGAGACCAGACAGGAGACCACTGACCCCAGGTGGGTCAGTGGCCAGAATTTGTAGGAATTTGTGAGCCTAGATGGGGAAAATTTTTACTCTTTTATTTTCACTAGTATCTAACTGAAAATTGGCCTCTCTCTTATTTATGAATGTAAGCAATCAACCCTAGCGATATTGGCAGGCTATAACTTTGCCACTGATAGAAATCACAGATATTTTCATCCTACATTATAGTTGTTACAGATATCTCAAAATATTGAAGCTCATCACTACTTTGAAATTACAGCATTTATTAGACCCACAGTTAGAACTTGTTATTTAATACATTATTAAGCAGTACATTATTATATCACATTTTAAATATTTTGATAACTGTCAAGCTGATGATTTTCTATGTAATCTAGTAACACACTTAAAAAAAACCATCATTCTGACAAGAGGTCCGTAGACTTCATCAGACTGCCTAAAGTATCCTGGCATAAATAAGGGTTCCCTGGGCTAGGGAACTGAGCAGATGGGTCCTCAAGAGCTGTTTTTACCAGTACCTCACTGTGTGACCAGGGCCAGTTAGGCCATATGGGACAAAGAATGACAGACACACATTGACTTGGGAAATTAATTGTAAAGTTAAGACAGGGGAAGTAGTTTTGAAAAACTTCAGTATTATGCATACAGAAGATGTTATGAAAGTATTTTTTCCTTCCTAAGAACATGACATATATTAATACATGTTAATAATATAAGTGAGCCATCTAGATCTAATATAAATCGTGCTTTCATTCTCCAGTTTCAGTGTGGCTCAGTGTCATTACACTTCACAATGAACAGCTCCGTGAACATGCCAATTTCAATATAGCTCCAAAGCATTACCATTCATGGAAGAAACAAGGATTACTTTCCCCTAAATATTTCTTTTAAAATTGATTCCTATATTCTCCAACCCTCTAATCCAAACCAATGGGCTTCAGTGCTCCCCAAAGCAATATGTCAGTCAAGCAAAGCACAGGAGGAAAGCACATGTTTAGTTTACAGCAAACCAACATGTAGCAGTGTGGTGAAGCTCCTCTGTCTAATATAAGTAATCAAAAATACATAGGAGGAGGGAAGAACAAAGATACTGAGTATTGTATTTGATGTTTTATAAAAGTTTTGTTTTTATGAGAGCCTTATGTAGGTCATAAATATTATGCAGTTTAACAGATGAGTAAATTGAAATGGGTATCAATTTATGAAATGGTCATGTTACTCCGAAGTTACAAAACCTGGATTCATATTCAAGACTAATTGTAAAGCCATGTGATTGAATTAAAATATAATTACTGAGTAAAATTAATTAGGAATTAATTTTGAAATGTGAAATCTCTTTAGAGTTTTTATTTCTAGCACATCGTTCATTTTTCATTGCTGCTTGAGATTGAATATACAGTTTGGTCGGGGGAGTATTTTTACCCCTTTGAAGTTACTGATAAGACTTGGTATAGAGATACATGAAAAGTCAACTTTAGTTGTTACGAGTGGTGCCATATTTTTAAAAGATTTTTAAAATCTTATCTCCTAATGCCTGTGACTTGGATACATAACAAACACATTCTGAAGGTCTGTTAAGTGAGTAAGTGACTGAAAAACACAAGGAAGGCATGTTCTGGTGGGTTAAATTCTATGTAGAAGGAAATGGAGGGTTGACTTGGGATATCTGAAATGTCCATTCTTTTCAGAGAACACTAAGAACAGTAAGGAGATGACCAAATATAAGAAAACAGAAATGGTGAGAAAAAAGAAATATGTAGTGAGAAAAATAAGTTTGCATTGTTAAGTATTTCTGTAGTCACCAAGAATTTTGATGTCTGTCACTGCACGTATAGGAACTCTGAGGTACCTGGGGCAGATGTCCATCTTCCAGATTGAGCCCAGGAAGATGAAGTAACTCTGTCACCTTACAGATGAGACTCAGAGCAAGATCTTCAGATTCAACGTCAGGGCACCTTTTGGGAGTAAGAGAGACTATGGGAAAAATGGAGAGCTGCAGGAAGAAAGGTAGAAGAATGTAGGGAACGGAAGCAGGGTGAGAGCCTTCGGCACTTTGCTTAAATGTACATTCCTCAGAGACCCTGCCCAGCCTCCCTCACACTCTGCCCAACTCTCTGCCAAATCTGGTTTCCCTGTGGTAAGATTCACTCTCTTGTGCTCCACAGCAGTTATCACAATTGGTAGTTACTTATTTGTGTAATTTCTTTATTAAATGGCTCTTTCTTTCTCAAAGCTCTAGATTGTAAATGCCATTGCAATGGGAACAGTGCCCATTTCTTCCCTGCTTTAGTCTGAGAGCGTAATGCCTGGTACTCTGTAGCTTTTGAGCAGTTGAAAGCAGGAATGATTATATACTATTCTATACATGGATAGAAATCATAGAAAGGCCAATTAGGAGTAAAGACTCCAAGAAACTTTTAATAAAGAGAAATAGGGCAGACAGCGTACAGTCTTAGGGAATGCTGTGTATCCTGTACTTCCCAGGATCTGTATTTTAAATATTAATCTAGCTATGTGGTCATATCCCTCAGTTTTTGGTTCTGAAGGTATGGTCATGTATACCTCAGTAACCATTAAAGGTAAGGTATGCCTTGTAAGAATGGACGGAGAAGGGAAGGCCCTGAAGGTAGTGAGTGGGTGTGTTTTTTTGTTTGTTTTTTGTTTTGTTTGTTTGTTTGTTTTTTCAGTGGCTGTTTATCACAGTTTTTGTTTTGTTTTGTTTTGTAAGTGGTGTTAACACAAAATTAACAGGTAAAGACATGGTGGACCAGAGAGAGTTACCCTGCCCTAGATTCAGATGATAAGGTGTCAGAGCTCAGATTAAAACCAGAGCCCATAATTTTCCAGTAGCTACATCATGTTTGAGGAGGATGGAGCAGGACAGTGTCAGGAGCGTCTCCAGCATCACTTGCAGGGCCACTGCTGGGGCAGCTTCCTGTATGGTTCTCTCATTCTTTGGCTCATGCCATCAGTAGTTACAGCTTACCTGCGAAGTTCTGTATAATAACTGGTGTTCACAGTAATTACTGTGTCACTAGGAGAATGTAAATTATATTACATTTAAAAGAGAAAAGAATATCATCATCTAGAGATTTTTTATTTCAAGTGATTAAAGGTTTAACACTTTAATTTTGTTATTGAGAATTCTCATGTATAAATTGATTCATTGATGTATAGCTCGTGGCTGCAGTGACACACTCCAGACTTGGAACCCCGGACTTCATGAGTCAAAATATAATTGAACATTGCTTTTTCTTGCCAATCCATTTTTAATACTGTGTTATAAAATATTTCAGCATTATATAATTAAGGTGAAAAGTTATGTGAAATTTCCTATTAAAATACCTGGCACATAGGACTTAAAAGGGTTTTTTGAAATTCTTTTTTTATAAACCCAGTCAAATTACTATGTGACTTGGAATGTTCCAGAATCTGAGAAATCATCTTTCTAGCAGCAAGTCAATAGCATGATTCTATTTATAACCCAATACATCCTAAATCTAAATAGGGGTGATTAATCTTTGATTAATATGTCAGAGGCTTCTAAGTTTTTTCAGAAAGTTTTTTTAGGGAAAATGTACTAAATAAAATGTAATTCTAATAATACTACAGTTTCGTAATGCTTTTGGCTGAGTTTGTTGCCTTTTCTGAAGTACCTTAGCTTCATAGTAAAGACCTTTTACTACCCACAGCACAGAAAAGAAATTAATGAGCATACTTACTGTAGTTACATAGTATGGATCTTGGCCTACATTACCATGATCCAGTTTCAGTTGAAACTTGTTTTTGGTTTTGTTTCAAGATGAAAGCACACACTATTAAGTGGAGAAAAGAACCTATATACAGTAGACTTATGTGTATGTATATATAAATTATTCATTTTAATTAGATAATTTTATTTTCATAAAGTTCTTCTCTACAGTGCTTGATGTTAAATAAGCAAAATGATAATGCAGTATGAAACAAAGGGAGATGAAAACATGCCATTTTTATGCTAAGATTTTGCTAAACGACTATGGTATCTCTTCTCTGTTTTTGCGTTTGAACAGGTTACCTTGAAAATTCCATTCCAGCTTCTATCTGTAACTTCCTTCTACTTCATTTTTCTACCTTTGCTTCCTTCTTAGATGAGAACAGAGCACATGCAGGGACTCTGCTGTAGCACTGTACATCAGTTGCTCATTCATCCCAACCTGCCTTCTTCTCTCATCCTGCACTCTCACCTGTCTCTAGTCCACGTGATCAATTGCACAGAATAATCTAATCAATCGTATGTAAAGATAGAGCTCCCCAGTACATGATATTGCCATTTTTAAAATTTATAAAGCCTTAATTTGAGGGCTTCTATGGGCTTCTTGAAGTTATACCTAAAATTGGTATGTATATACACATATATAGAAGAGATGTGGGTACATAGCTGTTTGTCAAAGGAGATTGGGACACCAAAAATAGGGAGGAAAAATGGGAGCGAACTCTTAGATTACCTCCATTACCATTATATCCTCTCTCTCTCTGAACTAAACTTTGATTTGTAAACAGCACTGAAAGATACAGTGGTGGTTGGTTTTTTTTTTTTTTTTTTTGGTATATGCATTTATTTGTACTCCTTTGTTTCCTCTGTAAGTTTTATATATATAGCTACATCTGCCAGTGGTGGTGGTGAAACCAAAGGTAACTGGAATCCCTTTGCTTTGGGCAGCTACAGATCCTACATATAACCCAAGTGGATGTGAGAAGTATCTTCTGTTGGGAACTTGTAAGAACCATGTGGTCCAGTAAATTCTAAAAATTTTATCTAGGTTATAAGGTGTTCAAAGTATTACCTTTTTTTTTTTTTTATAGCTATGGTGAAGGCAGGGCAGGGAAAAGTAAACACATTTGACCTCACGTGTTCAGCTATGATCTTTTTGCATGATATCCAAATTGAATGTTCCAGAAAATCAAAATTAATAAAGAGAGAGAACTGTATAAGAAAGTTGGACCAAAATTACAGATTAGCAAAAGCAATTCATTTATCAATTCTAGCACGAATTCTTCCTTTAAACAGCTCTTTTCTGGCATGACAATCCAAAAAAAAGGATGTCTGAAAAATTAGGTATCTTTTATGACCTACCAAGTGAATATTTTTTTTGCATTTTGCCGTTTTTGTGAATTGTGGTTTAGCTTGTTTTTTATTATATTCATGTTTTTGTAGATGCTTTCCCTTTTTCAGGATCAAGCTTGTCTTATAGAAATACTGGTTTTGATATGCTATTACTGTGATTTAAGGAAATTGCCAACTAAATATCAGTTTGTTAGCCAAGTATTCTAATGGGTCACTATTATCAAAGATATGAGTGTCTTGAAATGGAATCTTTTTTTTTTTCTTCAGATTCTAAGACCTACCACTTTTAGAATCTCAGCGATTAAGCAGTTTCATATAATTTAAATTTAACAAACAAAGAACTAAGGCATGGCATTTTAATAAGGGGTTTACCTTGTATTGGGAACACATAGTTGAATAAATGTAGCCCTTTTGAAAGAGAACACTTTCAGTGCATTTTCATAATTTAAAGATATTTGTGGTTTTCTCATAATAATACTCTGTAAATTGAGAAGTAAAAATCTCTGGTCTCAGTGTGTTTATCCCTTTTTTTGACCTGTCCCTCATCTTTGTAGCCTGTCACACTTTTTTTTTTCCCCCTAGCCTGTCATACTTTTAATTTTAACATGCCAGGAACTAAAGTGGACTTATACTTCTTTTACACTTTCTTAAATGATAATTAGAAGAAAAATATAATGGGGATTTATAAACGAGAAAAAGCAATCTAACATGGTACAATTTAGCAGAAATCATTAATGTTAGATAAATAGTGAGCCTTTGATGGAGATTTATTTGTATTTAACACAAAAGCTTGTTATGTTACTACTTCCCCAGATTTTTCTAGGAATAAATTTAAAATCTGTAGTTATCACAGAAATGTTTTGTATTTGAAGCAATATGTGTGTGCATTATATTTGTTTTACCTTGATAAAGTTGTGATTTAGGAGAGACTTCCATGTTATAGCTACCCAGTGGAAAGATACTGACAGTCTAGTCATTTAAAAGTACATGAATTCATGTTGGGAGATGAGCCTTAGAATTCAGTCCTCTCACTACAGAGGATGATGAAATTTTTTGACATTTAAAAGCATATAGGTCATGTTTCCACAGTTAAATGGGCTTATATTGTATTAACACTCATGCTTTCATTATAGAAATGAATGGATCCTAGTTTTTAAAGATTTACAAGTGAAGATTTGGTCAGATTATTTGTTTATTTGATGCTGAGTAGTATGAGAGGTTTTTTTTAATATATATTTTGGGATACTAATCTTGTTGGATATATCATTTACAAATATCTTCTTCCATTCTGTATGTTGCCTTTTATTTTGTTGATGGTTTATTTTTATTTATTTCACTGTACAAAAGCTTTTTAGTTCGTAGTTCTAATTGTCTATTTTTGGTTTTGTTTTTCTGGTATAAGGAGATTTATCCAGAAAAATGATGGTAAGACTAATGTTCAGGAGCTTACTGCCTTTGTTTTCCTTTAAGGAGTTTTAGAGTTTCAGGCCTTATATTTAGGTCTTTAATCCATTTTGAGGTTTTGTTTTGTTTTGCTTTTGGTACGGTATAAGAAAGTGGTCTAATTTCATTCATGTACCCCTGTGTTTATTTGCAGCATTATTTAGAATAGCCAAGATACAGAAGCAATCTAAATGTCCATTGATAGATGAATGGATAGAGAAATTGTGGTGTGTATATAGAGTGAAATATCAAATGTCCATTGATAGATGAATGGATAGAGAAATTGTGGTGTGTATATAGAGTGTATATAGAGTGAAATATAGCCATAAAAAAAGAATGCTATCTTGCCATTTGCAACAACATGGATGGACCTAAAGTCAGACAAAGAAGGTCAAATACCGTATGATTGCATTTATATGCGAATCTAAAAAACAAGTGAACAAACAAACAGAAACAGACTCATAAATACAGAGAACAAACTGGTGGTTGCCAGAGGGGAGGGTGGAGGAAGGGTGGGTGAAATGGATAAAGAGGATTCAGAGGTATAAACTTCTAGTTATGAAGTATATAAGTCATGAGATGAGAAGTACAGCATAGAGGTTATAGTCAATAATAATGTAATAACTTTGTATGGTGACAGATGGTGATTACACTTATCTTGGTGAGCACTGAGTAATGTATAGAATTGTTGAATCATGTGCTATATACCTGAAGCTAATATAACATTGTCAACTGTAATTAAAAAAAAAAAAAAAGATTGGCCAGAGTTATAAAATTTTGACCAGAGAACTATAGGAAAGTGAAATTTTTGTTTTGGTAACAACTTCATTTTTTTTTTATTAACATATAATGTATTATTAGCCCCAGGGGTACAGGTCTGTGAATCGCCAGGTTTACACACTTCACAGCAGTCACCATAGCACATACCCTCCCTAATGTCCACAACCCAACCACCCTCTCCCACCCGCCCCCCGCCCCGGCAACCCTCAGTTCGTTTTGTGAGATTAAGAGTCACAACTTTATTTTTATATACAAAGACTTAATGCTCCTGTGACAATGTTTTTGTAAATGAGTCCTTTTGATCGTGAAATAATGTCATAGTAATATATAGGTCTTAAGTATCCCTTTAGAAAATTCCAAGTTATGGTGTGTCTTTAACATTAAATTCCCAATAATTAACATGTAGAACACTGTGGCTCTATAAGCTATAGCCTAGATACACAGCATTTATAGGGGCAACTATGAAAAAAATATCCTTTTTTATTCTGAATGTATATTTCACAAATGTCTTTCTTTAAATGAGAATTTACTGTGTGTACATATTCATATCATTTTCTCCAAAATTACATAGTATATATATATACATAGGTACACACATTTTAATGGAATTGGCAAGACCATTTGTACATTTACAGTAGATTTTCGTTTTTATCCGTACTTTAAGTACTATAAATGAACTTTTCTCAATTACACAGAACGCGTGCTTTCATTATTATAGCAACAATAGCTTTTGTTTAATAAGTATAACATAAAGTGTTTTTAATAAGTCCCTTTTCATTGAATTGAATAATGATAATTTTATTCTGTATATCTGAAGAGTATACACATGAACATTATGCAGTTTTCACTTTCAAGATCTTGCTTCATAGCAGCACTCAGAAAACACTAAGTACTTGTTGGGTCCTATTGCTAAGAATGTTAGGCACGTGGCTCATTTAATGCACACTTTAACCGAGTGTGATGGGTTTTACCCCTCCTCCCATTTTCAAACAAGGAAACACAGAAAAGTTAAGTAATTTGGCTCGGATCAGGTAGCAGGACAAGAATTTGATCTCCAACACCTAAACTTTACCTTTCCTAAATTTCAGGTCTCTGACAAGAAACCTCTTTATTCAAAGTGTTATTCTTAACTTTGTGTTGAGCTTTACAATAAGTGGCTTACCAGGACCTTCCATGGTCATGGTGGGCCTGCAAGCCTTAGATCAGCTTGTGTGTTTGTTCCTTAACCAGCGATGTGCTAACAGTAAACAGCAGAGGGAGCACCCCTGCGTGTCCTCTGGTAGGAGAGGCACTTACGATGCTGCCCCAGAGGGGGCGCCACCTGGCAAAGTCAGGAGAATTTTCTTCTGGCTGTCACACCAGCATTGAAGTTAGTTATTAATTGGGAAAGGAACTGGAGTGGGAGTAGAGTAGGGTGTTTAGAGGAAAAGATAGAAATGTGAAGACCAAGAGAGAGAGACATCATGGTAAATGTAGGGCTTGTAAGCATGCTGGTGCTTTTGTCTAAGATACTTTATTGGAAGCATTCTACTCATACAGTAAAAAACCTAAGGTGACATGCTATGGTTTTTCTTGGGATTTCTAATCTCTGGAACACCTCACTTCCCCCAGGAGGTATGTGGACTTTACTTTGAGAAGTGTGGTGTAGATAGCCTACTGATAAATTGTGGAGGTGGTGGGAACAGCAAGAGGAGTCTTTACTATATGTAGAACATTTACATCTAGGCAGTTTCTGACTATAAGAACAGCTCATTGTAAACTTTTGATTATTTAAATGGGTGGATTAATTTTGCTCAGTTCCATTAGAAACTGTTATTTTATTGTTCCTCCATTGAAATAATTTAGTGATATCATGTGATAGAGGTATTTACTTTAAAAAAAGTAACATAAGCTTAGCAAAAAAACCATCACTTCTTAATTTCCACTGTTAATTCGGAGTATAATGTTTTTGTCCTCATTTCATGTTTTTCCTAGTTACAAAATGAATCTGATAATTAATAACTGGATGTGGTACAGTTTTATGATATTTTTCATAAAAATTCATGAACTGTGTTTTTTTGGAGATACTTTATGTACCAGCAACATAGAAAAAATCTGTATTTTATTATAATTATTTGTATTATATCATTATTTTGTAGCAGGATCTTTTATTTTAAGATACCTTGCACAGGTTTGAAAAAAAAATGCCTTCATAGCTGTTTATCCTACAGAGTAATGTAATTTATTTTATAACACCCTTCTTCAGAATATGTATTTACTTTTTCTTGATTCAGTTATTTTTCTTCATTGAGTGAGTGGATATTTGCAAGGCTGTGTAGGTTTAAAATAATTTTTACACATCCAGAAATATAATTGACTTGTGATTTGTGTAATAATTTTTAAGTAATTACACAAATAAGTAATTTTAAGTAATTTGTGTAATAATTTTTGAGTAATGGCATTTTTATAATACCATTTCTAAGGGGTGTGAATGGGTAGAAGCCATTTCCTGTGCAGTGAAACATCACTAGGATATGGTTCCTTATTGACAGTACATGGGTTGAATTAGGGTGAAACTCTGTCCTGTAAAACAATAAAACCTTAATAAAACATGAGAAGTCAGTAAGAAGAGTGAGAATAGATCCTCTCCCCTAACAGGGAGTTGTTTTGAATAGCAGTGATGGTCTCTTCATACAGGGAAACAACCATAGGACCATTATGCATTTTTCTAAAAAGTATAACTTCCCACTTTTTAAAACACATTCATTTTGTAGAAAACTAGGAAATCCAGGCTTTATTACTACTCTTCTTTGTCTGGATATCCATATATTTTATTTAAAAATAAAAGTGGTATGATTTTGTGCAAACTGTCTTTTTGCAACTACTAGCACTTACCATATCTCATGAAAACTTTCCAGTGTTGTTAGATATAATGAATAGTTATGGATTTATATAGAAAATTTATGTATAATTTTTATGTTTGTGTATATAAGCAATTCTCTATTATTAGACAAGCTGTTTCTTATTGTGGTTTTAACACTACAAATTTAGCTTTGACTCTGGGATTTTTATCATTCAAAAATTAAAGTGAATTTGTATTAATGAAAATATATTGGTGCTTCAATTGTATATCAGGGTTTTGGAATTTAACTAGTGGTTTTACTGTAAGCTGCCTTATATTTTTTAGAAAAAGGCAGGATATAGGTAAATTTAAAATATGGTATCTGGATTAATCATATCTTAGGAACATGTTGAGATAGAGTCTACCTATTTGGGCAAAAATACAAGTTCTTTCTGGTTTTGTAAAATCTGATGCCTTGCCCTAAAGTGAGTACTTCACTTTTTTGCTATCTATAATCTATGCAAACCATTTTGAGGAGTTTTAAAAAATTTTTGAGACCTGCCTTGTTACCACTTGTGTTCCCATTAATGTTTATCCATTCAGTGTTTGACTTTTATTTTACGTTATCTCAGAAAATGTGTTACGTAACTTGTTAGGTACCCTGCATTTTTTAACCATGTTATATAACAATCATTGTTTTTCAGGGGTATTCCTTGTGATTTAGCATCCCTACTATTTACATATCTATACTTTAAAAAAAAATCAGAACAACCTGGTTGTTTAGCATTTCCAAAACATCAGGTAAGGTACCATTTTAAAAATACGAAGACTGTAGTTTTCTTTTATTGAGTTTCATTGTGGAAGAAGCTTGTTGCTAACTGATTTTAGGACTACGATTAATAGAGATCCATGACCACAATTTCTCATCCTTTTCTAATGACCTGCTGATGCCAGTAGGAGAAAATACAGAGTATGATATTAGGAGGAAGGGCCTTTCAGCTCTGTCTGAGCAGCAGCCCATAGTGAGTCACCCTGTAGTTTGTACCCCTGGCTGAAGAGAATTCAAAAGATGCCAGGCAGCATTTTGGCTAGATGAACAAGGATATATACGGTCATAGTTGTATGTAGAGTTAAGATTTATTATTTTAATTAACACAGAAAACAAATACTCTTGAGTGATCTCAAAAATAAAGTATAAAATAACATCCCATCAGTATCACTGCACCAGTTACTTTTTCTCAGAATGACTTCCAAAAGCTGATAGCGAAATCCAGAAAAATATTTTCAGATGTCTCTTTGCTTGAAAATGAGTAGGACACTTTTCTTCCAGAACTAATGCTGTAAAATCCATCCTCCTAGTTTAAGGAGGCTTCCAAAGAAGCAGATCTCCTTCCTCCAGCATGCCAGGAAGATTGAGTAACCCATATTTCCATTGGTTATTTAAGAACTCCAAAATTCATTTCTTTGTTAACCACAGATTATCCACCATTTCAGTGTCCTGAATTTCGATACTTGATCTCAGCCATGGCTTTAAAAAGAGAATGAAGCCTGACATAGATACAGACAACACTTTGTTAGTTACCAGGGGTGTGAGTGGGAGAGGTGAAGGTGGGCCGTGAGCAAAATGGGTGAAGGCGGTCAAAAGGTACAAATGTCCAATTATGAGGTTAATTAAAGTCCTGCGGATGGAATGTACAACATGATGACTATAGTTAATAATACCGTATTGTATATTTGAAAGTTTCTAAGAAAGTAGATCTTAAAACACAAGAAAGAAAATTCTGTGTGATGTGATGGATATAATTAAACTTATTCTAGTAATCATTTTATAATACATACATACATCAAATCATTCTGGTGTACACCTAAAACTAATACAGTGTGCTTGGCTGTGATATCTTTAAAAAAAAAAAAAGAAAAAGAAGAAAAGAAAAAATGGAGACTGAATTTTGAGACTGGCTCCCATGAGTCAGTAATATTACCTGCAATATCCAATGTCACCTTTTAGGTAAACAGTTATTACTCTTTTATGGCTGAGGAAACCTAGATTCAGTTGGTCACTGTGAGTCAATTTATTTACTCTTTTATTCACTCATTCAGTCAACAACCACTTGCTGATCACCTGCCAATTGCCTTGGGAAGAGGCTGGGGATGCATAGTGACCAAGAGACTGTCCCTGCCCTCAGGTGGTTGATAGCCTCACCAAGGTCATCATTAGCACTGGGGACTCCTGCAGGCCTCTGGTCACTATGCAGCTGCTAAGAAAGGTAGAGAATAGGGCATCCCCTGAAAGATGAGGTACTAGGTGTTCCTGAGCAGCGAGAAGGAGGAGGCAGATTTACATATTAGAAAAGACAAGTTAGCCTAGAACATGAAATGGATGTTAAAACAGAAGACTCCGATTTCCTGGGCAACACCTTTTAAGTGTTACCTGAGAACATTGAAACAAACATGAGCCTGGTAAGGATTTTATTTTTATAATTTTTTATTTTTTTTATCGAACACTGCTACAGCACACCAGCTACTTTAGCACATCAGAGATGTATACAATATAGTTTCTTTCAGGATGGGGAAAAAAAAAAACAATAGAAGGATAGAAAAATATTTTGTACCAAGTTTATGGCTGTTAATTTAATTCATCTCAGTAAACACTTATTAAACTCATAAAACTTGGTAGTTTCTTGCCCTTGAGTTCACAGCCGTTTTAAGACAGGTGAGTGATGGGTGCCAGCCACTAAATGCTCACCCTATATCCTATGCCAAGGAGATTAGTGTTTCTGTAGATGATGGGAATCTTGAAAGCTTTTAAGCAGAGGAGAGGAAGTTTTAAAATTGTGTTTTAGATATTTTACTGCGGTAGCAATGTAAAAGAAATTTTTAAGGGGATCAGTTAGGAGACTAATCTAGTAGTCTGAGAAAATAGCATGGCCTGAATTGAAGGTATACTTTGGAAAATTGAGTTTAGGAATTAAACAGCCTTTTAGAGATAGTCCTAAACCTTTGAGCTTCTTCCCTTAACATATTAGGGCCAGTTATTTGAAAAATTAAAGTGTATGTAGTTGGTTACTTTTTGTTTGGTTTACCCAAATGTACAGTAATTAAAAGTCTTATTCATATGTTATGAATATAAACTAGGGTTTCTGTCCCACGATGTGAGATTTCTTGGAAATTCTCATATTCTGCAGTGGAAGGTCAGAGTACAGATGATTTCAAAGGGGTCAGAATGCAAGGGCACTAACTTTGGAGTCAAACAGACCTCCTTCTGTACTTTGTAATTATGTTTCTTGGGCAATTTAATTTCTCTCAGCCTCAATATTCTCATCTATAAAATGGGCATTGTGCCCAAATACATGGCCTATAGAGTTAGTGAGGATCAAGGAAATTAGGAACATAACACACTTACCACAATACTAGCTCACATTCTAAGCAATAAGTAAATGTTTCTTGGTTTTATTTATAATAAGGTACTTGTCTTTCAGGAAGGAAAATGATATTGTAATTTGGGACTGCTTGGTTTATTTTCCCACTTGTATAATGGGGCCCTTGTTTGCATATTTCCTCGATTTTATGTTTATATATTTGTTCTTCTTCCTCCAGATATTTTCCCTCTGCCTCATAACATTACACTGGGAGCAGTATACTGTAGTGTTATTTGATACCAACAATATACACCATAAACCTTTCTGGGGACTCAAAGAAATTTAGCGAATAATGGAAAATTGTCTAATGGGAAATGGAAGCCATGAAATTAACTAGGATATTGTGTGTCATACGTTAACATCAACAACAAAAAAACTAATGTGTTTTAAACACTAAGGAAAATGGTCATTATGAACTCCTTTCCCAAGCAACCAACAGAACCTTCATAGAAGGGAGTCATTTCTCATTAAACAAGTTTGTTCAGCGCTAGACCAGGACACATCTCTGTAGGCATATGTGATCACTTCTTTTAGCAACCCAGTGGGGCGACACTAAAGATGCTAAACATTCATCATACACCCTTCCTTCTCTGAGTATAATTTCTGTTATTTTAGTCTTGTTTTCTAGGTGACCTTAACATTTCCAACAAGCAAAATGATGAGGGGTCCCCAGAAAGTTGCTATATTTCAGACTCAAGTTATAGTACAAGAGAGACACAATGAAACCAGGAAAAAAAAAATGTAGAGAAAGTCAAATAAAATGATGAGCAACAAAGAGGACCCTAATGAGGGAGAATACTTTTTTTTTTTTTGAAGATTTTTATTTATTTATTTGACAGAGAGATCACAAGCAGGCAGGGAGGCAGGCAGAGAGAGGAGGAAGCAGGCTCTCCGCAGAGCAGAGAGCCCGATGCGGGGCTCCATCCCAGGATGCTGGGATCATGACCTGAGCCAAAGGCAGAGGCTTTAACCCACTGAGCCACCCAGGTGCCCCGGGAGAACACTTTAATGCCAGAAATATGAAGGATTATTTTGCATAGTATGTAATGGAATTTTCTATACCAAAAGGTGATATATTGTAAAACCATTGTTTTATCCATGTCTGGTTCCTGGTTAATAGTAAGGAAGCATCCCCTCCAGGCTTTTGGGAGTTGTTTGCACTTCTCTGTAACATTTGGGTAAATTAATTTAATATATGTTCAGCTATTTATTCTTTCTAGTTATTTTCCTTGTGCTTGGTAATATTCCCTTGAATGCGGCAAAAATAGAGTAACAGGTTAATCCTAAGACTTGAAAATGGTTGGAAAATCAGAAGGAAGAAAGCAGAGAAGACATTCTAGTCCTTAAAATAGATATAACAAAATCTCTACACTAAAAATCCATGCCCTTTTGATAGGGTGAGTAAACAAGTATCAAATATCATATATTAGCAGCAAATTAGGGGATAAGAACCAGCATATTGAAAGTGGTAGGATAGGACAGAAAAACCCATACAAACACTTAGCACAGCAATTAGGGAGCTATCTGTTATCCAGGCAAACGACCCTATAAACCTCATTAGCTTCCCAACGGCATCACTGCCTTTACAACCAAGTACAAAAATTGGAGTTTATAATGATGACCCTGGGAAGTTACTGTTACATTTACTCTGCCTTACCTAAGAAGATAGACAAGGATAAAAGATTTTCCTTTGAATGGTAAAGTTTGGGCCTGAACATGAGTAAATTTCTTAGATTTGGAAAGCTTACTTTCTTTTATTTAACTAATATTTTATGAGTACCCCCTATGTTCCAGGCATTTCTCTAGATGCTGAAGATATAGTAACATACAATCCTGCTGTCAGGGAGCGTATAGAACAGTAGTAGGTGAATCAGGCATAAATCAGAGTGGAAGTTACCACCTCAATAGGTGCTTCTCTGGGAGGACAGAGTGTGTTGAAACATCAAGTTTCTGTCTGGACACAGCTGGTGGAGGAGTGTGAATTAAAGCCCAGCCAGGTGATGGTGATTAGATTTATGTACGCGGAGTGTGGCTCGAGGACTGGCCGCTGGGTCTTGACTTTTTTCATCTGTAAAATAGGCCTAACCAATGACCTAACACGAGTTCATTGTGAACACCATGTAAGTCACAGTGGAAAGGGCTGGATGACACCCTTTCTAGCAATTTTAAGTGTTAAAAACTACTACTGCTATGATGGTTGTTATTTGTTATTGTTGCTATGAAACAATACTTATTTTTGTGCCACAGATTGTAGACTCACTGGAGGCATACAGTAGGCTCTTAAGAAATATGTGTTGAATACCTGCGTTGGGAACGTTAAACAGGAAAAAAAAGTGCAAACGCCTACTTTATTCACAATGGGTGCTTTTAGTGAGGCCACCATGTCTTATAAACTGCACTGGTTTTATTGAGGATGGAATGAAGAATTACATAGACATTAACAACAGATACATATAATTTTAGAATTTGAAGAATTTTGGAGATGATCAGCGATTATATGGTGGTGAGCAAGGATGACTCAGTAGAGGGGGAATGTGTGAGTCACGCGGCAAAGGAGATGTAATTTGAAAACAGCGGAGGTTTTTTTCTTCTACTTGATTGTTTTCAGTCATCTCAAGGATTTCAGCTGATACTGAATTAGCATTTCGGGGATGGTGTGGAGAAGTATGGGTTAATAAAAGGTGCTAAAACTTTTATTTAAAATAATATACCATTTGGAAGTCAATACAATAAGAATTTGGAACTTTGTAGTAAAATCTACATAAATTCAGGAAAATTAAATTATAGTAATACAATTATGGTTTTTTAATAAATTAATATTTTAGTAACCCTATTTATTCTTTGGTGTTCTAGTTTAAATATGCTTTTCAGTCCTTACTTGATTACCCAGCAGAATTCAGCCCTGTCGTCCACTCTCTGCTGGTCAGAGGCTGTGCTTGTCTTTCTTCTATTATACCATATAATCCAGCTTTATCAGCTTATTCCATGTTTTCAGCAGCCCCCCGCCATCACACTCATCCTATGTGTGTTGAATCCTGCAGCTTCGATAGAGACCAAGCTCTAGTTAATGGTCTTCTTTATTCTTCTAAACTTCAGTTACTGTCTATACTGGTGTCACCCATTGAAATAGAATACGAATCATAATGCAAAACTCCCATTAACTCTGAATTTTTTTAGTAAAGCCCCATTATAAAAGTAAAAAAGCAGAAGATGGTGATCATTTCGTAACTAACGTATGTAAATGTTGAGTCACTGTTGAAACTAACACACCTGAAACTAATATAATACTGTATGTTAACTATATTTTAAAAAAAGGGATTCATTTTAATACTATTTCAACTGATACATCAAAAATACTACCCATTCAATATAAAAATTATCAGTGAGATCCTACATTTCATTTTCATATAGATTTCTTTGAAACCTAGGATGTATTTTTTTATATAGCATGTCTTGATTTGGTCACATCCCAGATGCTCCATAGACAAATGTGGATAGTGGCTGCCATATTGGACCCTAAAGGTCCATATGCTCACAAAAAGCAAATCCTCCTCGTTAGCCCTCAACTTTCTTAGGGCTCTAGACCCATTATCTATTTGCCTAGGAGGCACCTCAGACTTAGCCCATCTAAAACAAAGCATATCACCTTCCCTTCCTACCTCCAGTCTGCTCTGCCTCCAATGTTCACATCCCGTGAAAACACCTTCCTCTACCATCTACTTGGTTGATGCCAGAATCCTGAATATTTTCTTGGACACTGCTCACCCTCACCTCCAATGTTAGCATATGTAACAATCAGGTATCTTTGAGTCACTATCATCATTGCCATCTCCTTAGGCCATATGATCATTCCTTCCTACTGTGGGCTATGGGTAATAGCTTCCCCTCTGCTCTTCCTGCCTCCATCCTTGCCATTACACAGTGTTACCCATATTTCCTGGGACATTCTAAGTGTTGCTCCACAGTTTAAGATCTTTCAGTAGTTTCCATTGCTCTTGAGATAAAATCCACACATGCCTAATCGTATTCATTAAGGTCATTTCCCTACTTTCCTTTGCAGGCTTCTCCCTTCTCTACCTTCGTTTTAGCCATCCTGGCTTTCCTTTACCTCTCACTCACACTTTACCTAGCCTGGAGCATTCTACCCTCTCCTCTTGTGCAGCTAACCTCAGTTTGTCCTTCGAATGGTTTTTGTAGAGAAGTCTCTCACTGCCTCCTGCCTGGGTTTCTCTACTGACTTTCCCCATGGCATTCATCGTGTTTGTAAATCTTTGTATTTCATCTTCCCTACTGAACTCTAAGCTCCAGGAAGGCAGGAACTGGGTCTGCCCTGTGATGCTCTGCTGTACATGTAGTGTGTAGCAAGGTACCTGGCATTTACTGATCATTTCATGAATATTAGGACAGATGAACAAGTGAACAAATCCAGAAGAACCCAGTGGGGTGGTCCCCAAATTTAATTAACCCTTATCTAGTACATGAATTGCCTTTGGAACATCCCAACTTCTGCTTGAATACTAGATCTCACTAAGAAGTCACCCTAATTAGGTGGGCATTTCTTCTTGTGAACAAGTCATTATTAAAAAGCTATTTCATTGTATGGAGAAAGAATTTGTCTTATGTAAGAAAGTGGTTTGTGATCTTTCAAGTAATATGCTTTCCCACCCCCCCATAAAACATTTGTATTATCCCAAATGTTCTGTTTTGATTGTTATTGTTGAGTTTGGTTAATAGTCACATCAAGAATTTTCTTTTCTTTTCAAAAACAACATATACATACATATATATATATATATTTCTTGCCAATTAGTGTCTATAATGAAGATAAATAAAACACATGTCAGTTCATTTTCTGTCTTGTTTACATCGGTCTGCATGTGTCTGTGTTCATATGCACATGTGTGTATATGTATTGTCTGTTTCTCACTGGAAAAAAGAAGTGATCTTTCTGACTATAAAGCATCCAGTGTTTTCCATTAGGTCTCATTTGTTACACATTTCTGCTTTTAAATTACTTCTGAACCACAGAATCTGGCAGGCCTCATTGGAAGGCATTTGAGGATAACTACTCTATCTGGAATCCAGCCATTTACAGTATTTGAAAGCAAAGAACAAAGCAAAGCAAATTGAGATTATTTCACTGAATGTTTAAAAGTTTTGGAAAGAACAATTAAAATTAAAGAGAAATCCTTCATTGGTGCATGCTTTGAAAATACCAAGTTTTCTCAATCTTTAATTTTGTGCATTTGAAAACCAACTTGAATTTGTTTGTCTTTAATCCTTTGCTAATCAGTGGAAAGTAAACTGGAGGAATTGCTAATCCCATATGGCCTTGGAATAATGTTACAAGGAACCAGATAGTTTAACGGGTTAAGTATTGTTTCCACTCTTCGAGTCAGATTGAGATCCAGCCGAGAAGCAAACCTTGATCATGTGTATCATCCTGATTCTTCCTCAAGAGAATTCAGATTTCATCATCTAGTTTTAAAATTTCTAAACCTCTTCATTATATTAAGCATGTTGAGCAATAGTAGCAGCATTGACCTCAGACTAATGACAGAGAAGCAGTGGGAAAAACTTGGATTTTGGAGGTAGACAGAGCTGGGCTGAGATCCTGGCTGGCCATGTTGTGTTGTCCAGCTCCTGCTCAGAGCAGCTGACACTTAGTGAATGCTGACAAGGTCCCGAGCACAGCATTAGGTGCTGTGGGTTTGTTTTCCTATTGAGGACACAGCAATATCTCTGTTTTGTAAATTGCAGAGATTGAGTAACTTGACAGGTTGATGTAGCTCCCACTGAAGTTTGATCTCCACTCCTGGTATCTGGCTTTAAAGCCCATGCTTTTTCCAGCCATACTTCCTCCATGTTGTTCAGATTTCATGAGTTATTAGCTTTGATATTCCTTAAAATTCCGTGATTGCAGTATATTGCATATAATTCAAATGCTATTTTAATCCAGCTGAATATAAGGAATATATTTGAGTATTTTTAGGAAGTTTAAAAATTCTAGTAATTAGTATTTGTGAAGATGTAAACCTGCATGTTGCCCTTTGTGTTACTTTAAGAGAGCAATTGGTTGGAATTTTCTCCTCCTTGTTGAAATAAAGTCAATCCTAAAAGAAAGAGTAAAAGGCTTTAGAACTATTCTTTGAAGTTTTCCATAAAACGTGGGTCTATCATCCTTTCCCTAGGTGTAGCTTATGGCTTAGTTGGCATTCAGCAATTAATTTAAAACTGTATCAGGAATTGTCAACAACTTTAGTCCTGCTTATCATTCCTGTGGCTCAGCAAACAGGAATGCAACCAGCCTTGTAATTTTTTTAACTGAACCAGGTTCCACTCTGCATCCTGCTCAGATTTAACCCTCAAATTTGAATGTCCCAAGCTCAAAAGGAGAAGACTTGTCCTTAATTACTACATTTTTTCTTTTTCCTTTGCTATTTTGTTGGACCGTGTGTATGTGTTTTGTGGGTTTGTCACTCGGTGACTTTTGTCTCCTAATGGACTTTCACTTTCATCATCTACTTTTGAAGTGCTCTGTTGGGGAAATTTTATTTCTTATTTGTAGGAAGTTTTAGCCCTAGTTTCTAAAGGCTTGGGTTGGAGTTGTCTACAAACCCACTGAGAAAACCGGGCTTCATACCATCCAACTCTACCCCAAACCCTGAGGATTAAAAATAATAAACCTAGTAAAATTCTGAGGACCAAAAGCATGCCAGGCAGTGCAGGTGTCAGTGAGGAGAAGGCAACGAGTACCCTTACTTCTCTAACATGGGAGTTCTGATAGGTCAAAATTTAGGTATGCCCCCCCGCCCCCGCCGCTGCCTCGGTGCTTGATTCTGTGAGCTGCAGAAACCCTGAGTTTGGGCTAGAGGGTTGAAACTTCTTTATTGCTTAGCAATTCTTTTTCAGTGACGCAGAAACTGATGAAGGCAAAATAATTGACCCTAAGATAAAATAGTAAGGACTGAGGAAATGGAAGGAAGGCGGTGGGGATAAGTTGCCCATGGCAGTAAGGGGTAGTAGAGTGCCGTCAGTTTTGCCTCAGAGTCTTC
This sequence comes from Enhydra lutris kenyoni, assembly GCF_002288905.1. NCBI lineage: Eukaryota > Metazoa > Chordata > Mammalia > Carnivora > Mustelidae > Enhydra > Enhydra lutris. The sequence goes on from NW_019154087.1 coordinate 66,018,613, forward strand.
TAAGTGGATATATGTCTTTGCTTGACAGCTCTCAGAATTTGGGCTGCTTCAGTCTTTCCTAAGTTTGACTAGGGAAAGAGCTGTGATATTTGATTTAATAATTACCATGGAGTCACATGAACTCCTTTGTGTCCAACTACCATATTAATCTCTAAAATGGTTTCTATTTTTTCATTCCAAGAATGGGCTGAAAATCTGCCCTTGTCTTTAGTAAACTAAAGAAAGATTACTTTATATCTGAAGTAGTTGCGTTAGTAATGGGTTCATTCCAGGTACTTTGAAGTTTCTAGTTGCCTGTAAGAGATGCCAATTAACCTTACAGCTGAAGTAATTTACAGCAAAAATACAGACGAAATGGCTGAAATAGTATTTCTGTGAAAATCCTACTGTTATTCTCTTAGAAATAGTGAGATTTAGAAATAAGATAAGGTTTTTCACCATTCTTTAATGCTCCAGCATGATAATTGTATGTGTTAATAATAAAGGCATAGCAGGGGATTAGAAGTTTTAGTCACTGCTAATAGCAGTTTAAAAAAATCCCACAGCAGGTTCAGATATGTGGGAAAGGATTATAGTGAAAGCACAGCTTAGCTCATAAGGGGCTTATTATGGATCAGCAAACCAGGGCCTCATCAGATGTAAAATGCAGGTGTATTCTCAGAGTTGTTTTATTTTGTGCCATTTGATACCAGTCACAATGCATGTATGGAGCACCCTACTGGAGAACTTTCTGCTGGGCTTTTCTCTGCTCAGTATCATGCTAGTTGATGCTTTGAAATAGCCCCGGCATTAAGGAAATGATGTGATGGATTTCCTCATAAGGCTTTTCCTTGTCTCACTTTCTCAGCTGTGTTTTCTCTGTTTCGTTGACAATTCTGGTCTTTCTTAATTTGAACTGCACTCCTTATCTCCTTATTGCTGTTGCTGGCTCCTGGTATACCTCACCAAGCTTGACTCTGGGAAGAGTTTTATTTGCTGTGTACTGTAGTCTTGTCCTTGTGCTTCTAAAAGCCAAACTTAGAGTCATTCTAAGTGATAGAAGAAATGCAGCTTTCCTCACCATAATGTCTAATTTATTTGAAATCAAACTCTTTGAAGTAAAGTAAAAACAACAAAAAAGTTTAAAATGAAGCAGAACTCAGTGTAATATTGAGTTAGTGAAGATGTAGAAACAACTTATTTAAATAAGTCACCTATACTTCTTTTACTTAGTTTTCAGTAGCTCTTGTTTTCTCTAGGCTTGGGAATTGTGTATCTTAGAGAAATAAAAAACCACAACCTAATAACAACAAAAATATACAGCATCAGTTCTTAAATGCTAACTGGCAAGAGGTTCAGCAGAACAAAACCAGGCATATCTGATCGCTACAGTACATTGTGGGCATTGAGCTGAAGGTTAATTGTAGCTTCTTACTTCCTTGACACTGTTAGCTAAGAGGGAAAGGATACCACCTCCTATTTTCATCAGAACGTGCCATCAGCAATGGCAGAGTCTGTATTAAAATCCAGTCCATCTGCACAAATGTTTTGATCAGTTACTGGCCAAACTTTGAGTGATTGCTTATTGGAGCAAACTTATTTTTGATCAATTCATTGGTAGGTAATATCCCTAAACATGGGAGTTTGGTTTTGTTTTGTTTTTTTTTTTTTTTGTAACTTGTTATCTACAGTCCCAGTTCTGATTTAAAGCAAAACCAAACTAAACCCTTATCTCTACCATGAGGAACTCTTAAATGTTCAAATCTGATTTTCTGGATAGCTTGAGTGTTTAACCCCTTACTGAAAAGGCACAGACTGGTTTCAGAGACATAAGGCACTTCAGAGATGTAGACTAACCTACAAGGAGACATCAGCCCTTAAAATAATTTTTATCAAGTATTTGTGGTGGCCCAGGGCCCTGCACCTAATAGATTTCTTATAAATGTTTGTTGAAGTAAACATATATCTCTCTGAAATGTAATGTTGACCAATTATGTATCTTTGTCTTGAGAACCCAGACCATGATAGTGTGTGTGTGTGTGTGTGTTGTATATTATTTATAGTACTAGTTTAAACTACTGTACTGAATAGAAAAACTACCAGGTCCTTCTAATAAAGTCTGTTCAAGACTCTGAGCTCCCTGTGTCATATTGGGCAACATGACCTTTCTCCCAAAGCTCTCAGGCTCTGACATTTGACTGCTTGTAGCTGTCACCCTCTGAGTTGAGTCTTCCAGTCATCTCCAGTTGCACCCTGAAATCTATCATCCATGGGGCTGTCTTTGGCAACCCCACTCTCTCTGGCAGACTGATTATAAAACATGTGAAATAAGAGTAAGAAAGTTAGAAGGAGGCACCAGAGATTTCCATGCAAATCTAGTGCATGAATTTTTGACAATGGTGTTTTCTGCCTAGAAGTGTTTTGATTGTGGGTTGGCTTTTGACTACATGTGGGTGGGGAGCATTTAGGGGTATCTTGATTACAGATAGAGGAGTTTGACTTTAATTTTCAGGTATATTTAAACTTAAAAATAAGTAGCTATATTAAAATGGATATGTGTATACATAATGCAATTCTTAAATTAAAAAAAAATTTTCTATTTTAAACATTCCAAAGGGGATGTTACTGAAAATGTTTTAGGTGATTAGGAACACTTACATCATAGATCACAAACTGGCACCCATGCCAAATTTGGCCCTGTGATGTGTTTGGTTTGGCCCCTACATTTTTGTTTTGTTATATTTTTAATTAAATTAGTCCCTAACTCTTAAAATGGAGTTATTTCTGGTTCTTTACTGGGGGAGGGGAGAGACCAGACTGTCTGGCATGACTGGATTTGAATTCTGTCTTGTTCAGAGCAGCTGCCTTCTTTTGGTGGGACATATCTCCACTTGCCACTGTCCCCTGTTGCTCCTTCCTGCTGAGACCAAGGGTTGGTTACCCTTAACATTGGGCTTACCATGCCCACCCTGGCAGCTTTCTTCCTTTATTTGACCTACTTACCTCCTATAAACCATTTGTTTTGACCCCTGAGTTTTAATGAATAAACCAATCCTAGATAAATCACAAGAAGCTTTTATACCACAAGCGAAGTTAAATGTACCAATAAGATTCTTCATCTGCACTATTTAAAAATAAAAACATTTTAACCTTGCCTCTTTAGAAAGAAACATACTATTTTATTTTTTTTAAAGATCTAATTTATTTATTTGACAGACAGAAATCACAAGTAGGCAGAGAGGCAGGCAGGGGGCGGGGGTGAGGCAGGCTCCCTGCCGAGCAGAGAGCCCCATGCAGGGCTCGATCCCAGGACCCTGGGATCATGACCTGAGCTGAAGGCAGAGGCTTTAACCCACTGAGCCATGCAGGTGCCCCAAAAACATACTATTTTAAAAATCACATTACATTTAGCTCTTAGATATCCTGTTTTTTTAATATTTGTCTTTACACGTATTGTCTGAACTTAATACTTCTGGTGTATCAGATGCCTTAATTTATGGAGCACTGGATCTCCTTAATTTGTTATTTAACATTTCTTGGTTAGGTGGATGCTAAATATTATAGTCCAGCAAAGAAAAGCACATTTATAACTAAATACATTTTCTTCTAAGGCAGCTATTAATACTGTAGGGAACAATGGGGATTTCTAAAGGAAAAGTGACCTTTGTGAGTTATGTTGTAGTTTTGCTGTTCCCCTTAATGAAAGGAAGCCTTCCTTTTTGAGACAAGCCCTGTTCCTAAAAGGAATAATCACAGTAGGGTCCTAGATTGGTGTTCATTTTGCACCTGGGTATTTTACATACAGTATTTAATCTTAATAATATCTTAGTGGGGCCAGTTCTTATATTATCCAAATGCTACAGATGGGGGAAAAATGAGGGATGTAAAGTTTAGAAATTGTATAGCTGGTCACAACTCTGGTGAGAAATCCAAGATACAAATCCAGGTTTCCTATCTTTATAAGCACTAACCACCATGTTCTTTCCCAAATTTAAAAAGAGAAACATCCCTCCCTCAAAAAAACAAAGAACAGAAATTGAATTCCCATTTTGTATTTTGAAGCCATTGCATTATAAGTGTGTTAATGAAAATACTGATCTTCTTTGCCTGAAATGTTAGCTTAATTTGAGTAATATGTCATATATTTCTGCTTTTTTGAAGGAGCTTTTCAAACATTGATTTTCTTTTCAGTTGTTAAAAGACCATCAAACCTAAATGTTTACCCAATACTGAAACCAACGATTTCTAGACCAAATTAAATCCTTTATAAAAATAGATAAATTATTATGTTCTGACTTGTTGGCAGTAGCAAATCCTAATTCTTAAATATACTTGGAAGTTCAACTAATCTTACTAAAAAGGACCTTTTCTTTCTAATGTTTCTGCTTTGCCCTGTACCTGCTTAAAATCCAGTAAGCCCACCACTATAACTTCTGCATCAGCAAGAATTTTCATGGAAGTCAACAATCAGAAAAATAATCAGCAGAAGTCTATATGAACCCCAAATAAACTTAATGTAGGTTTGAAATGAAAGAATGTTTTAGTCACATACGTTTACTTTGAATTGTTTTTCCATTTTAACAGTACCAAAACCATATTATAGGAAAAAGAAAAACAATATTCCCTCCTCCCATGCCCCCGAAAAAGAGGAAGCCATAGCAATTGGCATTTTGATATATTTCCTTACAGACGTTTTTCTTATGTTCTTTAAAATAACAACAACATATATATGGCATCATACTTGTGTATATTTATGTATTCTGCCTTTTTTCCATAACATTACAAATTTCTTGGCATAATTTTAATGTTTTCATACTATTCTGATGCCTAACTAATACATATAATTCTTAATCCACAAACTAGGGTATGCTTGTAGTTTTTTTCCTTCTGGATCTAAGAGCCTGCTCTGACAGGCTAGGGAAAAGGACACTCAGTTTCTCAACTATAGCTTTCTCGTTCCAGGGTCTGGCAAAGGTCCTGTAGTGTGGGTGTGTGTGTTTGACCCGGGGGGGGGGGGGGTTGTGTGTGTGACATAGCACTATGGAAGTCCCCCAGTTATGAGGTCCAGTGCCCTAACCACTAATAGATCTTTATTAAGCCACCACGATCCTGCAGTTTTTGATGGATATGTGCCTTTACTGCCTGTGGAGCATAAGAATCCTGTCAGGTCTGTCTCCTCTGGATCTCTGCATTGATCCACCAAATGAATAACCCTTTGTCCTGGCAAGCCACCCACTCCCATAGGCCTATCTTAGTTCTGCCTTGGGTAGGTCTCCCTTATGCTGCCAGCATCTCACAGGCTGCGAAGGCATGCTTCTCTCTTTCATTCCCACCCACAAGAACAGTTGGTCTAATCTCAGCCTTCCACAAATGTGAGGAAATCAGATTGTCTGTAAGCACTATCTGCCTCTGGCCCTCTGAGACCCCGTCACTGGAGGCAACCAAGGGGCATACAGTGCCTGGCCACTTGGGGAGAGTGGTAGAGGAATGGACACAAAGCAGAAATCCATAATAGCATATGTTTTTCTGCCCTGTTGCATAGGATTATCCTGGTTATGCTGTAGTTACCTAACCATCTCCCTTTCTCAGACAGTTGTTCATTACTTTTTCAGTGTTAGAAATAACACTGCAGTGAACATTTTTTATGCGTAAACTTTTTTCTCTGTTTATGATTTCCTTAGGGGGAATTTTCTAAAATAACATTACTGGTTGTGACATTTTTTTTTAATGACTTCTTACACACTGTATAGCCAAAATGCTTGCCAACATGAAAATGAAAACTGAATAAGAATGTTGTGAGGGGTACAGTTGTGTAGTGAGTAGAGCAACTTTTCAAAGTCATTCCCCTTTTCATTTCAAGTTTTTCTAAAATGGTGAGTATTGGAGCATTCCTGATGCTTATTCTTAATAAGTTTTTCCAATTTCACCAAACATACTGAGCACAGTGAGATACTTGAGAGGGGCCTGTGTGTTCAGTGGATGATTTAGTGGTGCTGTTGTGTTCGGGCTGAATAGTAGCTCTTCTGTGGGCGATCACTCCTTTGGTTTTGCCTGTTTTAGGTGGGGCCCCATCTGTGCACCTCTCTACACATTTTCCTCTAGTCATTACCACTGAGAGCTCTTAGCTGGCTTGACGTTATTAGTTATTTGTGATCAAATGCTTTGTAAATTAACATGTGTCACAGACATGTATAAATAAATACAAATAAAAATCAATACTAAATGGCCCAATTGTTAACATCTATTTACTTTCAGCCAGCTGTAATGGGGAAAAATCAGAATGACCTTGGCCTCTCATCAGTTGTAAGTGGGTTGAGTTGCACCCTGCCAAAATTCATATGTTGAAATATCAACCCCTCAATACCTCAAATGTGATCTTATTTGGAAATAGTCGTCACAGATGTATTAGTTAATATGAATTCCTTTTGGAGTAGGGTGGGCCCCTAATCCAGTAAGACTGGTGTCCTTAAAAATGGGGAAGTTGGGACACAGACACAAGTGTACAAAGAGAATACCATGTAGACCTGGAGGCAGATCAGAGTGATACAGCAGGAGCCAAGGGTAGCCAGTAAACCACCTGATGCTAGGCTAAAGACCTGGAGCCTTTTCTCTTTCTCAACACTATTTGACTCTCAGAGGAGCCAATTCTGACGACAACCTTGGTCTTCAACTTCTGGCCTCCAGAACTATGAGACAGTACCTTTCTGTTGTTTAAGCCACCAGTTCATGGTACTTTGTTACGGCATTTTCAGCAAACTAATCCGTCAGTTCAAGAAAGTTTTACAGTAATCCGTTTGATAACCAGGGGGACACCCCCCCCTTTTTAAGTTGGTTGCTCCTTTTCTTTGTCATCTAGAACAAATTATGATCACATCAGTGCCCAAGTTTCTGCCATGTGCTGTTCCCGATTTATGTTCATTCTGATACTGTCCTTGAAGGCTGCTTTATGCAATTTTTCATGTGCTTGGTGCTTTCTCTAAATCAAAAAAACCTCTTATTTTAACTATAGGTGTTTCTAGTATTCGTCATAATTTTCCTGATGGCATGTATGACCTCTGTGATAAGGTCACTTAGGACATTTCATGACTTCTGGTTGTTGCAAATCCAACTTACTGTTTTGGGTGTTCTCCCTTGTTTCAGTATCACATTTCCATTTTTTCGTTATCAAGATGTATTCTCAATTGAAAATAGATTTAGAAAATTATTTTGATTTTTGAAGTGTAACAGTCAAAAACAGAAGCATAACATTGGTTTTTATCTAGTTTTTGTAAACTTGTTTTGCAGAAAGTTAGCTGTGTGGGCATCTTAGAGGACGGGCCCTGAAATCGCTGATCCTAGCTTTCTGATTCCTTTGGACTAGGACTGGGCCAGTGGGGCAGGGTCCTGGTCCTGGCTACAGTCTGTTCTTGCCACAAAAAACGTTCATTTCACTTTGGAACAGCTTTCACACTAATACTGCCCTGCTATTCCCAATTTTTTTATAAAAGCTGGGTGGGGTTTTTTAAGTTTCTACTTAAATTCTATTTAGTTAACATATATAGTGTAATATTGGTTTTAGGAGTAGAATTTAGTGATTCAACAGTTACATTTAACACCCAGGGCTTACCACAAGTGTTATCCTTAATACCCATCACCCATTTAACCCATCCTCCTGCCTGCCTCCCCTCCAGCAACCCTCTGGGTTTAGGTTTAGCTATACACACACAAAATAGTGGTTTAAATAAGATTTCCCTCTCATGTAAAAGAACCTAGGAAATGGCTGGGGCTATTGGTGGCTCCCAGGTTCAGAGATTGGTGGAAATTTAGGGTCCTCTGAATGGGAAGTCATCAGAGAGGGAGACAAACCATGAGAGACTCTTAACTATAGGAAACAAACTGAGGGTTGCTGGATGGGGGAGGTGGGTAGGGGATGATTGGGTGATGGGCATTAAGGAGGTCATGTGATGTGATGAGCACTGGGTGTTATATACAACTGATAAATTATCGAACACTACCTCTGAAACTAATGATGTACTATATGTTATTTAATTGAATTTAAATTAAAAAAAATTAGGGTCCTCCCAACTTTCATTCTCCTATCACTAGGGAGATTTTAAGGAGACTTTCTAGAAGTTCCCAGCAATAGTTCCTCTCATGTCTCATTAGATACAACTTAGTCACATGGTCCCATCCAGCTGCAAAAGAGACTTGGAAGTGTCCTTTGGGTAGGCAGGAGTGTGTGCAGTTTAAAATCAGTTGTTACTATTAATTATCCACCTGTGATACAGAAATGCCAAATTTTCTACCTGTTCTCAGCATATACTTTTTTTTAATTCTGAAGTTTTTTTTAAATGAAATATACACAAAATTAGTGCATTTGGAAAAGTAAGTTTCTATAGATTTTACTTGTGTTGTTATGTCCAAAAACAAGACAGAACAAATAAACAAACAAACAAAAATCCACACACAAAAGCAGTCCTTTGGAAAAGAACTAAAACTTTTTCCAAAGTTGAGTAGAATTGATATCCCATGAAGGCGTAGCTCCATATCCCATGGCTGTCTAGTATTCCACTGTACTGCATGTCCTTTTGGATACCAGTATCCCAGGGTGAGAAGAGAGGCTTTCAGGTCAAATGGCAGCATTATTCTGGCCTTGCTGTATATATGTGATGTTTTGACTTGGATATTTTGCCATAGATTGAACCATACCAAGGACAGTTTAATAGCCATTTTAATACAGGGTATTTTGATACAAATCAAAACAAGCAACTATGTTGTAGATAACCACTGCTAACCAACTTTGATGTATATTCTTCCAAGTCTGATAAATGGGAGGGGTATGTATATTCATATAGGTATCACCTAAGTATTAAGAAAAAAGACATTCCCAGTGGAATTCTACCTTCTTGTTCTTTTGTTCTTAAAGTCAAAGGGGGTGTCCTTATATATTTATGAAAAAGGCAGTTTTTCATAGGATTTCTTTAAGTTTTGCATAAGTGTGGAAGAAAAATTAGGTTTAAGCTGTTACTTAGAAACCTTATAGATACGTCATATATAACTTTCATCCTAGAAATACCTTTAATCTGTAAAAGTTTACTACTTGTCATGTATTTATTTTTTTAATTAGGAGAATTACCTTGGCCTTTAAATGTAGTATTTCAGGGCGCCTGGGTGACTCAGTGTGTTAAAGCCTCTGCCTTTGGCTTAGGTCATGATCCCAGGGTCTTGGGATGGAGCCCTGCATTGGGCTCTCTGCTCGGCAGGGAGCCTGCTTTCTTTCCTCTCTGCCTGCCTCTCTGCCTACTTGTGATCTCTATCAAATAAATAAATAAAATCTTTAAAACAAATGTAGTATTTCCACTTGAAAGTTGCTGTCACTTCTGTGCTTTCCTTTAATTTGATGATGTTGATGTGTGTAGTCTGCTGAGGGGACTTTCCCAAACCCTGATTCGACTGATTCTTTTCATGTTGGAGCAGTCTTTTCTCATAGCCATTTTAGTTTTTCTCTTAACCCATCTTTTTTGTCATTAAGAAAATTCTAAAGAGTACTAGATCAACTTTAACAAGTAGCAGAATGACCTTTTTTTTTTTAACTTTTACACCTATTTGAGAAACCTAATGAATGTCAAAGGTTAGGATTAGATCTGCTTTCTATTGACCAATTTTGGAGAATATATGTATCTCATTTATATACCATGAGTGAACTTTTGAATATAAAGTGAAACAGGTTAAGAGAAGTGTTAGTATTTTCCATGAATATACACATATGCCTAAAACTTGAAGTTATTGTTTTGTTTTGTTTTTTTTAAAGGCTGGTAGCTTTTTCTTCAGTCTTTTATTTGCCAAAATCCAAGAAAGAAAAATATTATTAACAATATATAAAAATTTCATATGCAATAAAAAAAAATTATACTTTGGTGTCTAAGTTAGGCTGCCTCTGCTTGTGACACAAAGGGCATCGTTTTCTGAGATGCCGTGAGACTGGAGGCGGTGGAAGAGCCCAAAGGAACCTCTGCAAAACACCGGGTTATAAATTGATGATGGAGAGCTTGTTATTTCGTTGGGACTTTGGATGGGCCAGTTGTGGATCTGGGCTGTATTTCATAATGTTCATGAGCTGAAGACTCATAAATTTTGAAACCATAACTGTCAAGTTTATAAATGCCCATTGAGAATGAATCGGATCTTATGTATGTTGTGGGGCTTTTGCTAGGATCAATTAGCTAGTATTTGCCGAGTTTTATGAAGATAAAAAGCACATGTAGATGCTGGGAGGCATATTTTTTTTTCACTTAACACCAAAATATTTCTTAGATAATGAGAGATTAACCTTAGAAATTCAAATTTCAGTTTATCCATTTTTTAAAACTTGGCCTCAAATTAGTATTGTGGAAATGTTTGCATTGTTGGAACATGGTCTCCCTGGCTAGTCAGAAATAGATAAGAGATGATCAGCGGCCAAGCATGCAAAAGTAGAAGGTAATCACAGAATGAAAAGCCATCAGGTACCACCCTGTGACTTAGGAATCAGGTTAGACTAATGAGTTAAACAAAACTTAAGATGAAAGCCAATTAACAGATTAAAATTCATGAAGAATCATTTTAATCTTCTGTTTGTTAGTTGAATGAATTGCTGACTTTAGAATTGGTCAGAATTCAAATCCAGTCTTCTCCACCTTGGGCAAGTTACGTAAACTGTAAGATATAGAAGTTTTTATATAAGTTACATATAAGTTTTATAATTTTTCCAGGACTTGCTTGAGGCTAGTTTATGTAAGTCTGCCAGTGTACTACTTAGTACATGAGAGGTGTTCAGCAAACAGAAGTTCTCTTTCTACCTCCTTCTTTATATTTTACTTAGAAGATTACTATTTTACCAAGAAATCTCTTGTGATGCCAAATTGGTATTGTGGGAGGAAGGGAGATGAAGTGGTAGAAGAAGGAACCAAAAAGTGTAGTCTCTGTAAGCATCTATACACTCTATAAGTGTAAATGAAGGAAATCCTCATAGGTCCTTAGGATAAGGACAATTCTAATCCATGCATGTTGTGTGGGACATGGGGCTGGGGCTCCTCCAGTATGCATAATCTCTCATTTCCTCATTTTTGTGCCTGGTCACCAGGCCCCCTGAAGGTGTTTGCATTTTTGACCCCTGATAGACCTTCATCACGTCATCTTATTTTCTAATCTTTTATCAATTTAAAGATTTTACATTTCTGCAGGTACAGAGAATGAAAGGGGAAAGCGTAAAAACTAGCTGTATCATCAAGCAGTCCAGCAGAAGTGTGGTTGGAGATTGGCTGAGACTGTGTGCTTAAGTTCCATTTGAAATGGAATGCTTTTGGTATTAGAAAACCCAGGGTTATCATTTGTACTCTACCATTTATTGGCTTTGAGGCCTCGGATAAATTCTTTGAGCCAGCATGGTGCCTGGCTCATTGGTGGTAGTTAACCTGTTGTTAGTCTACTCCCTTTGTCATTGAGAATTAGAATATAGTTCTGTACTAATGATGCCCTCTCTACTCTTCAAACTATTGGATACATATTTAAAAATCTGGATTGGCTGTGTGGATAATTCCTGAAAACCGAGGATGGATACCTTGGTTGCTATTACTGGGGAGAAGACTTCGTCTTTTGGGGATGGGAGATGAATGGGGTCTACTCCTATTCCCTTTACACTGTCCCAAGTTTTCATCATTTCTGTTTCTTTGGCAGAGGAGACAAAAATGCTAGGGTGTACTTAAAAGGCAGGGCCCTTGGCTCTCTGTCTTTTCTTCCGTGGGAGGATATTTTGTGTCCTCCTCACAAGAAAGAAGTAGAATTTGTAGAGTATTCAGGTGGTGAGCATTCCTGTGCCACAAGAATGAATGCTTCTCTTTCTCTGAAGTATATCTTTCTTCCCGTGCTGATGCTTCTGCCTTCAACTTCTCCCCTCCTTCTACAGTGGGAAGTAGAATGTCAGTGTGTAGCCCTGCAGAGCCACTGGCCTATGCCAGCTTTGGTTGCTATAGGCAGAAGGGGCAGTAAAACAATTCAGTCCTCCCGCAGCTGCTGCCACCTCTTTCCCCATCACTCCAGTCACTTCTATAGCAAATGCAGCCCTAGCTAAAAGTGGCAGAGCCTTGGCAGGAAGCCAGTGTCGGAATAAATACCCATAGCTGTTGGGGCCCCCTGTTGCCCCTGGAAAAGGACAAGCTGGGGCATATATTAAGGCAAGAAAGGAAAACTGCAAAGACCAAAATCCCCCCACAAGAAGGAAGAGGCTTTAGGGGCTGGAGCTGGAAAAACACTTGGCCATTAAAATGTTGGCTCACATGCTTCTGCCTGGCTAAGCTGCATAGCTCTGCACGCAGGTGGGAGCGTGTATGTGAGAGGAAGCATGTAAAAGAAATGGAGAGAACGCAGTGAAGGCTAGCAAGTTGTCTGTGCTGAGAGATGAGACCATTTCCGTAAGACTAACAAACACTTGGACTCCCGTCACAGATCACAGCCACTCTGCTCCTTGTCTAGTTGGATCCACTCCTGTGCCTTGCTTTTTCTGCTCCTTTGGTGAAGTCAGTATCAGGATGGTGTCACAGAAGGAACTTTGGGAGCTTCAGTGCCCCAGAGTTATCAGCTAATTGCGGACTGTGGGGAAGAACAGGAGATCTGAAAATTATCAGTGTAGTGTATTTGGAGGTGCTCCAGACTGTAGACCTGTCCTTGCCACAATACTGGCCCCCAGGATCCTACAGTTCTCTAAGAGATCATTGTGGTGAGTTTGAAAGATGCATGGGACTGTCCGTGATTAGGGTGTTTTCTGGTTTTGGGGTTTTTTTGTGTTTTGTTTTTAGATTGAGGCTTTAGAAGGTTGAACTTCAGTTTAAAGATTCACGTATCTTCAACCAGGTGAGCTACATATCCTTAATTTGAAATGTACTTTTTCTCTTTCTTGTACTTTTTGGATTTCTGGGAATTGAGATGTTTCCTTAAATCAATAAAATAGAGACACCTTTCTGCATCAATCAGTGCTTATCATAAACCATCAGTAATGACAAAGAAGTGAGGAAATTAGATATTTTTACTTATATTCCTATTGAACTGCACTGATTGTTGAAGATTAATGCCCTCACCCAACTGACATCTTCTAGTTTAATTTTAATTTCTTCCCACTAATGGAGCTGCTGCTTCTTTTTTTTAATTTATTAACATATAATATATTGTTTCAGGGGTACAGGACTGTGATTCATCAGTCTTACACAATTCACAGCACTCACCATAGCACATACCCTACCCAATGTCCATCACACAGCCATTCCATTCATCCAGCCCCCTCCCTTCCAGCAACCCTCAGTTTGTTTACTGAGATTAACAGTCTCTTATGGTTTGTCTCCTTCTCTAGTTTCATCTTATTTCATTTTTCCCTCCCTTCCCCTCTGTTCCTCTGTCTTGTTTCTCAAATTCTTCATATCAGTGAGATCATAAGATAATTGTCTTTCTTCGATTGACTTATTTCACTTAGCACAATACCCTCTAGTTCCATCAGCATCATTGCACATGGCAAGATTTTCGTGGCTTTTTGATGGCTGCATAATATTCCACTGTGTGTGTGTGTGTGTGTGTGTGTGTGTGTGTGTGTGTGTGTGTGTATACACACACCACATCCTCTTTATCCATTCATCTGTTGATGGACATCTAGACTCTTCCATAGCTTGGCTCTTATGGATATTGCTGCTATAACCATTTGGGTGCACATGCCCCTTTGGATCACAACATTTGCACCTTTGGGGTAAATACCCAGTAGTGCAATTGCTGGGTCATAGGGTAGCTCTATTTTCAACTTCTTGGGGAAACTTCATACTGTTTTTCCAGAGTGGCTGCACCAGCTTGCATTCCCACCAACAGTGTAGGAGGTTCCCCTTTCAATGGACCTGAAAATAATAGAACTGAATTATCAGACAAAAGTAATTCTTACTCAACTATGACCTTATCTTAGATAGTATATCTATAAAGAAGTAATTAGTATTTTAGATCTGTTTAAGTTATGCTTTATGAATATAATGTTTTCCAGTGTTATTTTATTACTGAGCTTTATGTCTTCCAGTCATTTTTCTTTTTGTATTAATTTACAAAGCAGATATTCTTTTAGAGTATTTGAATATTGAAATACTTAGTTTAAGCATGAGACAGTGGGATTTCTCAGCACTGGCCTCGTCTCCCTTCTTGAAAGGTAAACATTGTTAGTAGTGGTGAAGCTTCATTGTCACAGAGGTTAACTTTTGTCAGTCCTTGTTCTGAATGTGTTATTTAAATCTGTTTGTTTCATAAACAGTTGGGGTCAAAATCTTTCAAATCTTGGAAGAAAAAAACAAGGCAAAAACCTGAGAATCTCAAGTCTTTGAAAGATTGACAGCTTGTATACTAGAACAATAGACATAATGGGTAATAATAAAACCCTTCCTTGGACCAACTCCAGCTGTGTGTAACCTTCTCTTCTTTAAAGAACTCGCTCATCTTAGTATAGTAATTCTGGAAAACTTTCGAAGTTTATAAAGGTACTTTGAAAAAGATACATTTTAAAAATGAAACATCTGTAGTTCTTATGACAACCTGGGTCCCATGATCTTGCCTCTTGCTGGTTGATGTTCACATCTACAGTGAATTATACAGTAGAAACTAAGTGTATTTTTGAGGAGCAAACTTACCCACAAACTTGTTAACAGTGGTGTGATTCACTGAACAAAACAAAACAAAACTAAAATCTTGAATCTTAAAACTTAAACCTTAGAACTAAAACAAGATCTTGATAAATGCAGCCAAACTGGTACATGTATGTATTTCCTAGTTAACAGACAAAATGAAACAAGATCTTAGATACCATATACTACTGTAAGGATTCACCTGTGACTATATTAAAGGATTATCAATCATTATAGGTAGAGGGAATTATTTGTTTTGTTTTTGTTTTTTGTTTTTTTAAGATTTTATTTTTGTTATTTATTTGACAGATCACAAGTAGGCAGAGAAGCAGGCAGAGAGAGGAAGGGAAGCAGGCTCCTTGCTGAGCAGAGAGCTCGATGCGGGGGCTCGATCCCAGGACTCTGGGATCATGACCTGAGCCAAAGGCAGAGGCTTCAACCCACTGAGCCACCCAGGTGCCCCACGTATTTGGTTTTGTTGACACAACCATTGGGGGAAGACTTCCTTTACCATTTGCTAGCAGCTTGCTTACTTAACAGCGGGAGTAGAAGTCTAGGTTGTTTCTCCCTGATGAATAAACTATCCCTTGTTTAAATCTGTTTTGATCTTACCCTTTTCATGCTTAGCACACTCAATAGATGACAGTCACGTGTGTGAAAAATCCGCATTGCTGCTGTCATGAGAGAATACCTGTGCAGTACCTCATGCAGAGTTACTGTACTTAACGTGGCCTGACTTCCTGCCTGCCGTTAAGTCCAGTCATCTCTTTCTCATCGATCCGTTTGTTGGGACATCTCTGTTGTTAGAGGGGAGGCAAACAACAGGCACAATGCACTAGAGATAAAAAAGAAAAAAAAAAAGTTAAAACACTCATGCACAGAGGCTGCTTTGCAACTCTAGTTATTCAGTCTGCTTACTTTTCTCCTACCTCCTGTAATTTTAGGGAATTGTAATGTATAAGGAAGACATCATTTTGTGGATAAAGATACCAAGACCCAAGATGTCCTGCTCAAGCTTACAAAGTTGTTTGGTAGCAAAGCCGAGTGATTTTTTTGTATAATGAGATTTTGTGTTCATGACTGAGCCCCTCCTTATGTATGCATACACCCTCCCATACTCCTTGCTTAGGCACAGCAGCAGACCTTGTGATGCTTGTGTTGGATAATTATCCTGGTAAATTTGTGCTTAAGTGAATGGTTCTGTAATCTGGAGATGGCCTGGCAAAATGATACTGATTTTCTTTCCCATGCCTGTGTAATATTTGAAGTTAACATTTGGCTTCTGTCTTTGGCTTCTGATATTTTGCAAGTCTTTCATTTGCTGGCCTGTGGCAATTAAAAAATAATAAGACTTGCACAGTCATTGTGAAGGCAGGTAGGATGATTCTTCACCCAGTTAGAGATAGCTAGTCTTCCCCAGAGTTACACTATTCTCTCTGGCCACTACTGGAGCATATAGGAAAATGACAAGCTGGTGGTAGATGCTGGTCTCACCAGCTGGTTGTCATTCTGCACTGAGATTTAGATTCATTCTTGTCAGAGCTGTGTAGGCTTTGGAAGTCAGTAATCTGTGTGATGGAAACAAATCCAGACATTTTAAATTGTATAAAGTTTAGAAAAATCTTAGGATTGAAGACTTTTTTATAAAAATGAGATAGGTGTAATTTTTGGTTTTCCTACAGATCCATCAGGTTTTATTTTTTACCATAACGCCTCTCCTTCATTTGTACATATATTTAAAACAATGCCTAAGTGATTTATGATGTATCTCTCAAGGAAAATTAAAACTAAATAGCTTTCTCTTTGGGATCATTTTTGGGCATCATCAAATCCCCATTCTTCCTCTCTACATCTTCATTATACATGCCAGTTGTATTTTCTTTTAGATAGCTTCAATCTTTTTAGGACTTGTTCAAAATAGGTACAAAACAACCTGGTTTAGTTATACTTCATTGGGTAATGGCAGTTATGAAGAAAATGATAAAATGATAATATCTTCATTTTTATAACTAGAAATTTTTAAAATACTCTTTCTGCCACTCAAGTAACTCTCTTTTGTGAGACTCTTTTAAATATAAAGATTAAATTTCTTGTATCTTAAGTCAATAAATTCCTAAACAGTAATAGGACTATGATTTCACTTTAAAAATTCTAATAAAGAACATTTTATTTTTAAGTGGAATACTGGAACCCAGAATGCATATTTTTGTAAAATAATGTGAAGCATAAATACATAGTATCAAATTAGAGCCATATCCATAAATCTCAAAAATCTATATAACTGAGGATAATTTTGCCTTATTATAAAAATTTCCTGGGACCTGGATGGCTCAGTCGGTTAAGTGTCTGCCTTCAGCTCATGTCATGATTTCAGGGTCATGGGATCCAGTCCCACATTGGGCTCCCTCCTCAGCAGGGAGCCTGCTTCTCCCTCTGCCTGCTGCTCCCCCTCCTTGTGCTCTTCCTCTTTCTCTCCCTCTCTCTCATGGGTGCTCTCTCTCTCTGTTCAGATATATAAATAAATGAATAAAATCTGTATAAAAAATTCCTTCTTGATGCAAATTGAAAAGAGAATTTCACAAATACCTATTTCTTGTAATTCTAAGTGACACTTTGCATGATCAATTATACCAATTTCTTTATCGCCTCCCTTTTGTAAATGGATAATATTTTCCTCTAATGTTCCATGAGAATCGTTACTTGTAGTAAGTCAGTGCCTTACAGAAATTTGTTTACAGAAAATTAAAGCTACATTTACATGGGTTGTGGCTTCCCAGAAAGCAAATAATCTAATGTTCCCCCTTAAAAGAGGGATTAAAAATAACATATGTTCACTATGAATATATAAATAAACTTTATTTTAAATTATTATACATAATAACTATATAAAACTAAATAGTAAACAAATTAATATTTCAACCACACCAAAGATAATCACTATTAAATATTTTATATATTCCCTCCTAATCTTTTCTCTGTGTGTGTACTACTTAACATATATTGAATGCAAATGAGATCATGTCTAACAAGTGTTTTTTGCCTTTTTCGGTTAGCAATAAGCATTTTTAACATGGAAAACATTTTTAGTGCTTGAAAAAGTTTACAACCTATATCACATATCATATGTCTACATTTTCTTTTTTTGACCATTCAAGTTTGTGTTGAATTTTTCCCCATAAATCCTGTAATGTGCATATTTGTACCTAAATCTTCATCTAAATTCTGACAGTTTAAGTTGAATTCCAAAAAGGGGGATTATAAGGTCAAAGAGTAAGAATTTTTGAAAGTGCAAGTCATAAAACTTTTTAAAAATGTAGTAAAACTTACTGTCAGCACAAATTTTCAGTTCTGTGAAAGCAAAATATCCTTAAAAGCTACATCATAAACATTTTTCAGAAGGTCTTGTAGGGCCTTGCAGTCTGAGGTTGTCATTATAAAGCAACATGATGTATTGGTTGGGTAGACAGTGAGAGGTTCAGAGTTTTCCAGAAGAGTTTTATTTTTATCTGGCTCAAGTTGTATTGAGGTGTTGGACAGTGGGGAATAACAACTAAACATGGTGGCTTGGGGGTGACACTGCAGATCGTTTTGCATGACAGGTGGGCTCAGGCCAGTGACAGCTTCAAACCACCAAGAGTGGTTGTGGTTTGCTGTGGAATGTGTGTCTGGGGAATGAAAACCTGGGGACAGCCAACCCTGGAAGATCCTGTTGGGTTTTGGGAGTAATTGGCAGCTCACAGCGACTGAATCGTGAGCCATGATGTAGGAGGAAATCAAGTGCTGGCCCTAACTATTCTGGTCCCCTGACATACTGCAAAAGCTGTTTTTTAAAAATAAATCCTCATAGCAACTTTGATACTGTCAAAACATTGGTTATTTAAAACTTCTGTTTGCCTGAATTGTAGATAATCAAGAGTTTTCAACATTAAAAGTACATAATTGTCATTTATTGTATGATTGTAGAATGTTGTTTTCAATGTTAGAATTTTACATAAGAGAGATTTAACATTTTTTCATTGTATAAAACACTCAAATTGTTTACCATGTTAATTAAAGATTCTGTGTAATTACTGGATTTATGTTTTCTTAATTATGAGAACATTATGGTAATTTATTTTGATAGCAGAAATAGTTTATTCCTGAAACCAGTTCTGTACTATATGCTAACAGGAATTTAAATTAAAATTTGGGAGGAAAAAAAAAAGAAGAACATAACATTTGCCCATTGTTTTTACAAATAAGTTATAAAGGAAGGCTTTTGATTTTAATTTTTCTTTTAAAATCTTCTAGATTTAATTAGTTTTCACCTCAGAACCCGTATAGACATTAAGATACTTCCACAATGAATTATCCTTTTTAGGAAATTATAAAACTATTTGTAAATGATTATTAATAACCTTACATCATGTTTAAAATAAGGACATGCAGGTAGTTTTACAGTGTTTCATTAAAATACTGTATAGAATGTAGGCCTGTAGGTACTCAGTTTTCATTACTGTGTAAATTGTAAATATAAACATAAAATACAATTTTATACCCACTAGACCATTAATGGGTGAAAACCTCTATAAAACTATGTGCATAATAAACTCAACATCTTTTCCACAACTGAGACCGAATAAAGCTCTTAAATGTAACAAGTCTTGTATTTTAAACATGGTTATAGATCTGAAAGAATGATAATATTTTTCGCAGAACTAAAAAATGGCCAAGTTTAATACTGTGCTAAAAATAGTGCACTTGCATCTGACACTGTGGTGATTTCTGGTGAAGTGTGGAAAGGTGGACACCTCATCTCCCTCAGGTCACTCTTGCTCTTCCCCTTCATTTGCACCTCAAACTATGTGATCCTATTACCTTTGAAGATCTTCCCCCCAACCCCACACCCCTGCCCCAGTCCTTTTGTTTATTTTCACAGAATCCACGTTTAGTAGCTCTCATTCGAGTTTGTGATTCCTTAGTTAGATTTGAAACTGCGGTATCGCACACTTGCTCTTACAATAAAATTCAGCTCTTTCAGATAGGAGCTGGAGTATTTGCAGCTTCTGTAAATGAGAACCTCCCATTACCTGCTTTCCTCCTAGAAAAAGTATAAGTCACAGGTATATTAGCCATTTTCATAAAGCCTGCAAATGTGTGCTGTAGGATTTGAGGATCCTAGTTTTTACTGTTGCGCTTAGCAAGAAAATTACTTCACCTGAGGGTATCTTTGCCATCTTTGCAAGACAGAATACATGCAGGAAAGGTAAAGCTAGGCTGCGGTACATAAGGTCAAAGCAAATATTACTCAGCCGTTAGGCTGAATAACCACCATTTATGTTGACATGGCTGGAACTGGAGGGATTATGCTAAGGGAAATAAATCAATCAGAGAAACACAATTATCATATGGTTTCACTCATATATGGAACATAAGGAATAGTGCAGAGGATCATAGGGGAAAGGAGGGAAAACTTGAGGGGAGGGAATCAGAGAAGGAAATAAACCATATGAGACTCTTGACTCCAGGAAACAATCTGACGGTTGTGAAAAGGGAACTGGGTGGGGGGATGGGTAACTGGATGATAAACGAAAAGGAAGGCACATGATGTGATGAGCACTGGGTGTCACACTCAACTAATGAATCATTGACATTACATCAAAAACTAACGATGTCTTATATTTTGGCTAATTGAATTTTTAAAAAACCTTTCAAATGAAGAGCACTTAAAAGTGCTGCAGGTTATGGGATGCCTGGATGGCTCCGTCAGTTAAACCACTGCCTTTGGCTTAGGCCATGATCCTAGAGTCCTGGGATCGAGTCCTGCATCGGGCTCCTTGCTCCACAGGGAGCCTGCTTCTCTCTCTGCCTCTGCCTGCCACTCTGCCTGCTTGTGCGTGCTCTCTCTCTGATAAATAAATAAATCAATCAAATCTTAAAAACAAAAAAAAAGTGCTGCAGAGTATAATGGAAAGAGCAGAGCTGAAATCTGGGCCCATTTTCCCATCTGACTGACTGTGGAGGCTTAGGTAAGTCACTGAAGTTCAGTTTTCTGTCACTTTTAAAATGGGGACAGTGATACAATACATACCTTGCAGGTTTGTCCTTGGATTTAAAAAGATTTTAGCATTTTGCTAATTTATGATAACAATGTTTTATTTCTGGTTTTTAGTTTACAAAATGTAAATTGAAAGATTCTTCAGTCAATAAAATCTAGTAGGAACCATACCAAAGTGTATTGTTGTTACCCATTAGCTAGGTTTTCTTACAAATATAACATACTGGATGGCTTAAAAATATTTTATACATCAAAATTTTCCGTGAGTGACATGGACTTATTACAAATTTGAAGTTTTTCAGGATTTAAGTATGTTAAAAAGTGATCATGTTTTATGGGTTTTTTTTTAATGGATTGTAATACATCTGCGTACTCCTCATAAGATAAACGTTATTGGACTGCAGCCCAAGGACTTTCTAAAGACTGTAACGTTTCCTTTCTCTGGTAAATTATCCATCACGGTTTATCTTATTTTGGTATGGCTTATTCCTTGCAGTTGGTAATAAAAGAGAATCCTGGGTCATTTAAACAAGTAATTAAGAGGACCATTTACTATTTCTTTCCTTTGAAAAGTGTTAATTTTATTTGTTGTGGGTTAATGATGCATTTATTGTCTATGCTTACAGCTTCTAGTAGTTCAAAGGTGAATCATTCCAACAGTTAAAAATTCTGTAACATTTAATTGCATTACAGATCTTTAACTGAAGACACACACTGAAAAAAAAAACTTTTGTAAATTTGCTGAAATGAAGTGCTAAATGAAACTCTGAGGCAATGCATTAATTTTGAAGGTATGATTGTTTGGAAAAATGCCAACTACAGCCAAGTTGAATCATCATTTTATGAGATGTTTATTTGAATTCATGTGACATTATTTAATAGAATACCATATAAAACTGTATGTGACTTGTCAGATGAGAATACATTATAGTTTTGCAGTTTCTTTCTTCACATCATACTTTTGCCAGTGACTTCCAGAGAAATGTGTTCCCTTCGGGATTTTAGTGCCCACCACATGCCGAGCAACATGGCTAGAGTAGAGTGAGCCCGTCAGTACTGGTCATGGTAACTGTTCAGTGACTGGCTCTTCGTCTGGGAGGAAAGGCCCTGACTTTGAGTGTCTGCTGCTTTTTGTAGGGTAAATATTGACACCACCACTGATTTCAATCTACAAAAGTGACATTACTGAATGAGAAGGGGGGTAGAGGGGCTACCAGTACAGTTATAGTATCTCTTGCCAGTAGAGCTGATGTAAATAATGAACATAGAGGGAAATAGGAAATGATAAATTTTGGGTCGTTATTGCCCTTTTAATGTGATTAACTGTAAGTTTATAGAAAGTGATTTTTAATAATAGGTGTAGTTTAATAACCAATTTGCAGAGTTCCTGAAAATGTAAACATTGGTTTTCATGAGCTAATATAAGCTATCTCCAGTGCAGTGCTAAGGAACAAACAAAAGTTAAAAAATAAAACATGGTATGTTAAAAGATGTGTGACCAAAAACTAAAGCAAAACTGGGAACGAGGAATTGCTCTGTATGTGCACACATGCATGTACCTGTGCTGTTTTAGAAAGGCTTGTCAAGGGCGCCTGGGTGGCTCAGTGGGTTAAGCTCCTGCCTTTGGCTCAAGCCATGATCTCAGGGGTCCTCTGCTCGGCAGGGAGCCTGCTTCCTCCTCT
The DNA here is from genome assembly GCF_002288905.1 of Enhydra lutris kenyoni. Taxonomy (NCBI): domain Eukaryota; kingdom Metazoa; phylum Chordata; class Mammalia; order Carnivora; family Mustelidae; genus Enhydra; species Enhydra lutris. The sequence continues at coordinate 66,040,968 of NW_019154087.1, forward strand.
CTCTCTCTGCCTGCCTCTCTGCCTACTTGCGATCTCTCTCTGTCAAATAAATAAATAAATAAAATCTTTAAAATAAAAAAAGATAGTCTGGTCAAGAGAGGCCTCACTGAGAAGTTGACATTTGAGAAACCTCCTGAACTTACCTCCTGAAGGAGGTAAAGGAGACAATGATGGAACCTCGGCAGGGCGGGGTGATGGGGTCATGAGGGTGGGGCAGCACCCAGGTGGCTCAGTCAGTTAAGGGTCCAACTCCTGATTTAGGCTCAGGTTGTGATCTCAGGATTGTGGGATTGAGTCCCAGGTCGGGCTCTGTGCTGAGCTGGGAGTCTACTTCTCTCTTTCCCTCTCCTTCTGCCCCTACCTCCACTCATGCACACATTCTCTCTTTCCCAAATAAATAAATAAATCTGAAAGAAAGAAAAGAAACAAAACCTCTGGGGAAAGGCATTCTGGGCAGAGTGACTAGCAGATGAAAAAGAACACACAGGAGCGATATGGCATGTTCCAGAATTCTCGAGGATGCTAGCATGGCTGGTGCAAACTAAGGGAGAGGGTGGAGTAAGGGGCAGTGGGGTCAGCGATTACTGGAGCCTTATGGTATAGGCCCTTGTAGACCACTGCTAGGCGCTAAGCAGTTATTCACTCCAGGTAGGAAGCTATTGGGAATTTTGGAACACATTAGTGACCTGTGCTTCAGATGCCACAGGATGACTCATGACTGCTGTATGATGATTCTAGTGGACAAGGGTGGAGGTATGGAAACCCATCAGGACACTACTGCAGTAATGCATTTGATGGTCACTTGGACCGTGGCAGTAGTGCTAGAGGGGGTGAGACATGACCAAATGCTGCTTCTGGTTTGCTGGTAGAGGTGATGGGGTTCGCCAGAATGAGGCATGGGAGAGAAAGGGTGACTCCAAAGCTTATGCCTGAGCAGCTGGAGAAATGGAGTTATTATTAACTGAGGTGAGGGAGACCGCTATAGACTTGGCGTGAGAAATAAGTTTGTTTGCATAATATGCTACATTCCAGGTGACACGTAGATGTGCTGGGTGGGCAGTCAGGTGTAGGAATCTGTGTAGGGGTTTGGGTTGGAGATATAAACTTGAGAGTCATCAGAATAGAGGTGGACGAGGCTACTGAGAGAGTGGAGAAGAGAAAAGGCCAAGAGCTATACAATGCAGTGGGAAGATAAGGGCAAGTTGATGAAGGAGCCCAAGCAAGATGGCGTGGGTGTTAGAAGGGAAACGAAGAGCACGTAGTATCTGGGAAACAAGTGAAGTGCGTATTTCGAGGAGAGAGTGATCCAAGATGTCTGATGCTACAGGTTATAGGTGAGATAAGATGAGAACTGAGAATTGTCCTTTGGTCTTAGAGTGTCCAAAGTCCTTTTTCACTGTGGTGAGAGTACTTCTGCTGGGGCTGACCATATCCAGACACGGGGTTCCCTGGGGATATGGGATGACAGAATTTGGAGATGGCGAGCATGGGGCATTCTCTCTATAGCTTTGCTGTGAAGGAGGACGGAGAAGCTGGCAAGAGCTGGCTGAGTAATGGGAGTCAAAGGGTTTTTTCTTTCTCTAAAAAAATTATTACTGGACTTATGCTAGATTTTTTTTTCTTTTAAAGTATCTTGAAATGCCCTTTTCCTTTATGACGTGGTGTTTAGCTTTATACTAACTCTTCTCCCATACAGAAGCTTATTTAAAGCAAACATCTTCCTTTCATTTAGTAGGACCCTCTGCGTGTAGAAAGCATGTTTCTTGTCATCTTTTGCCGCTTTATTTTTCTCTTTGGGGAATAGGCTTATTCTAAGTGTTCCCAGCTAAGTTGGGCCTCCACCCCAAAGCAGTGCTGGTACCATCCCTAGATCCTTATGCATATTAAATAAATATGAGCTTCATAAGCAAAGATCCAGCCATGTTTGGGTTTGTGCTTTGTCTTAAAGGGCATTCATCAGGTCTAGGTTCATGGTGATTGTGATCTAAAGGATCTTTTAGTAGTTGGGCTGTGTCACGCACACAACTCAATGTTTTTAAGCATCTTCATTTGTCATATGTTGTCTACTGATTTCATTTTATCCTCATGTGAATCTGCAAGGTAAATATCAGGCAATTATGTTGAAAATTATAAAGTACTATAGAAATACAATACAGAATAACTGATTAATTCCTTAACTGACCATTTTATTTTCACCTTGTAGTACACAACACATTTTAATTGCAATAGTAAGTTACATCTGAAATCATCAAAACTGACTGCTCTGAGAGAGAATTCAACAGAGAAAACCATCTTAAATAGGAAAATTCCTTCAAAGGTGATTGCCATTTCTTTTTGCCCAGTTTTATCTTTTTGCATTTTTTACCTAGTGTAATGTAACATAGTAACTATTTTAGTATTTGAATGTGGCTTGGTTGTTTATTAGTGAGGTAGAAATAGGAAAAAAAATTCCCAAAAGCCTAACCTGTCAGAAAAAATATTTATGTTAAAGGGAAAAACCTTTCCTCTTATATTGTGTTGAGATATTAAGATGTAAATTAAGGAAGTAATCTTAACTGTTATTTATAAAGCTGTTTCATTTAATCCATTAATTCTATTAAAAGGGACATGTAGTTGTAAACAAGCATGATCTCTTAATTATGAGCTTATCCACTACAAAATTCCTTTTATCATTTCATTTGCCCCATAAGGCATATGTGCTATAATCTATTTTTAATGTTTTGCAGCATATTTATAGGGTGAAATTATGCATTTAAATCTATGGTATGTGTTTGGAAACCATCTGTTAGAACTTACTGGAAAATAGAACCTTCCTTCATTAATGTGCTCTCTTATTTGGGGAACTTCAACATTTAATATTATCCTTCCTAGTTCACAGCTTTAAAGAATGAGACACATTATTGAAAATTAGTTTTATTTGTTTCTGCAGGGGGATCCAAACTTTACTGCTTTGTGTTGTGTCATATTTTAGAATTGTAAAGTGTGTCCAGTTAGTAGTAATTTAAACTTTAGAATATGTTCAAGGATCATTCATGATAATATACTTGTCCTCACGTATAGGAATGATAAGTCTGTTTATTTGAAATTTTACTTGGGCAGTTGGAGAAGGTGAAGTCTGGGATGGATTTGAAAATGAATACAAGAGTCCCAGATTTCGAGGACGCCTACTAGAGTAGTAAAGTATGCATAATAATTCATAACCTAGGGATATGATGAGTCTGAAAGAGGAGTGCAAGAGGTTTGGAAGATTTTGTTTCACGTCGTCAATTTGTAGGTAATGGCTTTAAGAAAGTTATCCTCCTTCTCTCTTTTATCCCTTTACAAATGAATGAACATTATCACATTTGTTCTCTCTCCTCTCAATTTGTCTTTCTTATTATCTAAGACACTTGACCTTTTTGAAAATGTATATTAAACCCTTCCCCCGCCCCAAGTTGTAGGAAGTGGCTTTCAATATTAAAATAAACACACTCCCTCAAGAGTTGCAGGTGCAAATATCTCATTGCCTTCCAGTGAACGATTAAGAGTGAGCAGCAACGAGGCTGTCGGGTGCAAGAACAACCATGCTGCCTCTCCCTTCCCTGGAGAACGGTCAGCAGAAGAAGGAAAGATGGGCACAGAGAGAGAGCACTGTGGATTCCAAAGCTGTGTTGGCACTGTTTTTTCAAGTTCCTAGTTTTTGTAAGCGAAAATTCATATATGGAGATGCTACAAAGAAAGTGAGAAAATACACCTGCGTGGACAGATCTTCCGTGTATAGCTTAAAGTAAAATTATATTTTGAGTTCACTAAAGTCAAGAATCTTGTATCCCAGACTTTTCCACTTAACAGTCACTGTTTCCTCTTTGATTAGTATTTATCCCGTATTTCTTCTGAATTTCCAAGTATGGCTTAAAGAAAGGTAAATTATAGAATTTCACTTCACTCTCATAATAGCATAGAACAGTCAAGTTGTCAAACAACAACGAAACCATGAACATCTTAAAGAGATGGTTGGGGTTTAGCTTCCACAAGATAATTTAGAGAATCTTCTTTCTCCGTAAGCTTCATCTCAGAATTGTGTTTCCCCATGGATTTGGAAATATAAACATGTTTTTTTAACTTTCCTTTCTTTATTCTAAACAACAAGAACAAAACAAAAACCAAAACCAAACAAGTAAGGAATATACGGAAAACTAAAAAAGGGAAGTAACCAGGATTTGATCTTCATACATGAGGAGGAGTTTGACAGGCTGACATCATTCCTGGTCCTTCCCCAGCAATTATTTGTATAAATAAGTCCTTTGAGGTGAATTACCTTTCTGTTTACTTCATTAAAACCAATTTCATCATTTGCAAGTTTTTACTTTAAAATCTGCAGACCTTAAGCATGGGGTCATGGCCCTGTATTTCTGTATGGTGTAGATTTTAATGCAATCTACTTAAAAGTATTTTGTGCATAATTGTAACAGAATCTGGACTAGAAGTCAAGGGGCATAAACTTCATAATAAATTTTTTTGTTTAAAATTGCTAACATAGGGATGCCTGAGGGGGCTTAGTAGGTTAAGTGTCTGCCTTCGACTCAGGTTATCAAGTCCTGGGATCAAGTCCTGCATCAGGCTCCCTGCTCAGTGAGGAGCCTGCTTCTCCCTCTGTCTGCCATTCCCCCTGCTTGTGCTCTCTCTCTCTCTCTCTCCCTGACAAATAAATAAATCTTAAAAAAATAAAATTGCTAAATGTATATCATCAGTGATAATACTCTGATATTATGTGTTTCCTGATATGACACAATAAAAAATAAACAGTATCACCTATGTAGTATTCTTGCCAATACAGTTTATTGTAGGTCTAAATATGAGAAAATAAAGACAAATTTAGAATGTAGACCCTATTAAATAAGTCTGATTCATTAAAAAAAATTTCCAAATGCAAGTAGTAGACCTTGATTGGATCTTTATGAAAACAGAGTATAAAAGACATTTTCGGAACAGTTGGGACAATTTTAATGATTGTATGTTAGATATTATTGATTGAATGCTAGTTTTCTTAGGTGTGATAATGGAATTATGTTTATGTAGGAGAATCTCTTGCTCTTAGGAAATATATATTGATCATAGATGGTGTAAGATTGTATGATGTCTACATGTATTTTCACATGTTGCAATAGAAACAAACAAAAAAAACAAACTATATATATTAGGGCTTTCCAGTGAAATAAAACCAATAAAATGGATCTATGTCTGTATCTATATTTAGGTCTATCTTGATCTGCTGAGAGACTTATTTTAAGGAATTGGCTTTTGAAATTAGAGAAGTTGTCAAGTCCGAAATCAGCAGGGTGGGCCCCCAGGCTGGAAACCAAGGGAGGACCTGAGGTTACAATTCAAGTCTGGAGGTCTTCTGTTGTTACAATTCCCTCTTGCTCGGGGAGGTCAGTCTTACTATATTTGGGCTTTCAACTGACTAAATGAGGCCCATCCACATTATAAAGGGCATTGACTTTACTTAAAATCCCCTATTTTAAATGTCATTGAAAAATACCTTCACAGAAATATCCAGAATAACGTTTGACCAGTATCTGGGTACCGTGGCCCTATCAAGCTGACTCTAAAATCAACTAGCATACTATTTCTATCCTATGTATGTATATATAAAGAGAGAACATAAATGTGGGGAAACATTAACAATTAGTTAATCTAGGTAAAGGGTATACCTGTGTTTACACACTATTCAGCTTTTCTCTAGGTTTGAACATCTTCCAACTAAAAGGTGGGGAGAGCAGAGAGAAAATATGAGTTGTTTATGATTCCCATACATTACTTTGTGACCTAGGCTTTCTGATACCCATGGCATCTTATATCGCCAATTACAACTAAGGCAGAAAGAAGTTGAAGTGTGCTGGGTGTCCATCTTATTTTCAACAGAAGAGGTCATCATCATTTGCTAAGTCCCAGCATGCCATCAAGAGGTACTTCAGAGATGTGGGACAGAAGAAGGGGCATTTTATTTCAATCCAGAAAAAGTCTGCACATTGAAACCCCTTAGATTCTACCTCTTGCTTCCTTGGGCAGTTATTTATTTCCTGTTTTTAAGAAAATGTAGGGAAGATGGCATAGAACGGTGCATGATAGGCAGCAGAAGAGTAGTTCAGTTTGTGAAAGCATGCCTTACACTGTCGTGTGCTATGCAGAACATACAAGGCGGTGGTACAGTGCACGCTGCTGGCCAGATAGCTGTCATGGATGGTTTCATTTTAAAGTAGAGTCAGCTCTTGTCCTTTCATTAGTCTGTCCTCAGAATCCCTTCCATGGCACTCTAGCTCCTGCAAGTCTTTCCTTTCTGAGAACTCTGGGAGCAGCTGCTTATTTGGCTCTGCATGTGAAATAAAAGCAACTTGAATAGCCCAGGACACATACTAAGTATATAAATTATCTGAATTTTTATAAAATATTCATATTCCTGAGAGAATTGTCACCTGTTTTAATAATAGTAACATTTCTTTAATTCCACATCCCCAGACTGAGTTAACTGCCTGCAAGTCCCAACTTTTTCCTAGCTCTAAGTCATACATTTTCACTCATGTGCAAAGTGCTGCTTTGCTCAGTCAGAGAAGCTTTTATGCCACAGCCCTAAGTGAAGATAATAGAACAAAACTTGAGGGAAAAAAATTAAGAATCCAAATTAATTAGATGGAAAACGAGCAGTTTCGTACTTCCCTTTTCAAATGTATCTACACCAGAATTTTTTTTTTTTTTAAGATTTTATTTATTTACCTGACAGACAGAAATTACAAGTAGGCAGAGAGGCAGGCAGAGAGAGAGGAGGAAGCAGGCTCCTAGCTGAGCAGAGGGCCTGATGTGGGGCTCGATCCCAGGACCCTGGGATCATGACCTGAGCCGAAGGCAGAGGCTTAACCCACTGAGCCACCCAGGCGCCCCTCTACACCAGAATTTTAAAGTATTCCAGTGACACCAAAAATGCTTTGTGCCTTTTTCATTATTTTGTAAATGAGGAAGTTTTTATTTTATTTCATTGACCGCTCAAGAACTGTAAGGAATGGTAAGTTACACATAAAACTAATTGCATGTTGTTTATTCATCAAGGATAAATTTTAAATATGAAAGCCTTAGGTTATGGGAGACATAGCATATATACAGTGGCATTTGTAATTTCTCTGCAACAGAGTAACTGGAATTTCTTTGCTTGTTGTTGAACTCTGATCAACCTAAGCACTGACCACCAGTGCACGAGAGACTAACAAGGAGTGGAAGTTCTCTTCAGAGTACTCGTCAATGTTTGCTATCTTTTCTAAGACTCCACATAAGTCATTTGATCAGCATGTCCTGTATCAGTGTCTCAGTTGGGCATTACTGATTTTTAAATTAGCTGAGCCTTTGCTGATAAAAAGGAAACTAAATTAGGTAGTAGTATATTCTTCTTTGTTTCTAGCTCCTTATTTCAGTTAAAAAACAAAATCCATACATTCTAAAAGGAGCATTCAAGATACAACACTGGCCCTCACACCCACCATTCCCCTTCCAGGCTCTCTCCCAGAGGCAGTCACTGTTCTGGGTTTTGTTTTGCTTTGTTCTGTTTTACCACAGGTTAGTTTTGTGTGTTCTAGAACTTCACATAAATGGAATCATGTTGTATATTCTTCATCCACTTAATGGTTTTTAGATTTATCCGTGGTTTTACAAACTTCTCTTGTTATTGCTCCATCATATGCCATTGTCAGAATATATGTCTATCGATAGACACCTAGGCCTTTTTCCAGTTTGTGGCTATTAAGAATAAAGCTTCTATGCATAGCCCTACTTTCCAGGACATGTTTTTATTTTCTTGGGAAAATATCCAGGAAAGTAACTGTTGGGTCATAGAGGAGGTGGGTGTTTAATCTCCAATAAACTGCCAGACATTTTTCTACAGTAGATACAGCATTTTTACTTCCAACAATATGTGAGGGTTTTTTCCTTTACCTCCTCACCAGTGTTTTGTGTTATCCATGTTTTTAATTTTAGCTATTCTGATGGATGTATAGTGTGTAATTTTTTAATATATAGGCAAATTTTCAGAATTCTAAGGTTAATTTGAATGCTATGAATTATTCTAAGTTATGCCTACATATTCTAATTAGAAAATGTGGACTCTTTCCAGAATTGCACAGACATTTTTGTCAATTGGTTTGAATTGAGAAATTTAACAATTTAAGATAATAGATAGTGATTGAGGATTAGGTAAAAGATAATGAAAGCTAACTAGATAATTACGAGCTTTCATCACATTTAATGTGAAAACTTATGTTTTTAATAGGTTGGTTTGTTCACTAGCTAAGTCATTATTCAATGATTGACTCATTCACAAACACTTTTTTTTTTTATCAGAATTGTCTAACAGTGCTGTCCAGTAGAATTTTCCATGTTGATAGACATGGTCATTCTGTGCTATTCAGAATGACTATCCACTATCAACATATGGCCAATGAGCACTTGAAATGCTACTAGTGCTACTAAGCAATGGATTTTTCCAGTTTATCTTAATTATGGCTAGTGACTACTTACTGGAGAGTGCATGGCCGTATAAATATATTCAGGTGTTGTCTGGTCTTGTATTTACATTGTAAAATATAGAGGATGTCTGTCTCCGTTATATACTATAAGTACAAGTCTGGCTGTAATCATCACCTTTAATTCACTTGAATTTTTGATATTTGGAATTTTATTTTGTATTTTTATTACCTTTTGGTTAGTTTTTTTGAGATAATTTTAGATATATACGCAGTTGTAAAACTTAATAAAGACCCATGTGTCCTTTACCCAGTTTCCCCCCACCAGCAACATTTTGGAAAACTATAGTACAGTATCACAACCAGAACACTCATACAGATGCAGATACAGAACTCCCAGTATGTGGAGTTAAATTTTCTGGATACTTGATCTAGTGCTTATATATAGAGTAATAGCCACTTATAAAATATTCATTCTACCGGTCAGTTGTTTCTATGCATAAAATGAAACAGGCAACTGAATCAGACCCCCTTCCATTTATGGTGTTAGAATCTTTCTCATCTGTTCCATTTATATTATAGACAGATGTGCTTTTTTAATTGGTTAAATCGTTACTGAGCAGAATGAAGTCATAAAGACAATGAATCATTAAAAACAATCCCGTTTTCTTAAGAATAAAGTCATTTGGCTTCAATGATTATGTGATTATGAAAGGTATAATGTCTTGGTGTGAAGAAAGAAAACAAATAAAAGATTCTAATTAGACAGCATTCTATTTTACTACTGAACATAATGGGAGAAAATAAAATATTACTTGTTTTTGTTTTTTTTTTCCAGTCTAGAATCTTTTATAGGAATAAAAGGCATTCTTAAGGATAACTGTGAATACTGCTTTTTTTGGGTCAATTCCCAGAAATGTGGTAACATTGTAAGTGTGACTGGAGCACAGTTAAGTCAGTTGACAGTAAAAATATTACTGTTGTCCTTCAAAATAATCTTTTAAAATAATCAATGTTAAGTAAATATAAGTTTTGATAACTGATTTTGATAAAGGATGCGAGTCCAGTAAGATATTTTGTGACCTTCCTAAGCTCATTCTAGATCTGCCGAGTCCAATCTTAGAACCTAACTACATTCTTTTTCCCCTTTATTCCCTCTCTCAGCTCATATTAAAGATCTCTCTGTTTCAAGCAAAGTATTAACTTGAGCAAAATTAACCTCTGTTTTCTGTGCTTGCTGTATTTCTAGATGAAATGGGTTGATTCTGAAGTAAAAATGTAACTTTTCTAGCTCCTGTCAGGTTGCAGTTTACATGTGTCCTAAGTTTTATGGAGGGGAAAGGACAACATGAGCTGCTCCTGTTAAATCCCATCAGGATGCATCTGTTGATGCTTTATGCACATGCCTCTGCTAGGAGATATGGTGCAGTGAAGAGGAATTTGTAAGACTATTGTCTTTATTGAGCTTAATTCTAATAGAGGAGGATAGACACGTGTTAGTGCCAATAGTGAGGGTATAAGAAAGAGCCCTCCTATCTCGGTGTGTGGGGGGGGTGCCACTATTTGGGCATGGCCTAAGAAGGTCAGCAGGATTTGTGGTAAGCAAAGATGGTGAGAGTAGGCATTCTAGATGGAGGGAATGATGTGGATAATGGGTCATAGACCACAAATGTCTATGTGTTTAGTCTTCAGAGTAGAGAGTGCATACAGAGAATTAGCATGGGGATAGAAGGGAATTAGGTGCTACAGATGAGCCTTATTGTGATGGTTCCCAGTCAAGGCTGTGGCTTTTGGACATTTTTGGAGACAATGTTTATTGTCATATTTAAATGTACTTGTCGGTACATCCAGTTTTCTTAATTTTTCTACAAGAGTTTTGCTTCAAAATTTTTCTTCTCATTGTATCAGTATATCTTAAATACTAATTTGGGTCCAGAAAAGATGCTCTTACACCATATCTTAAAGGGAAATTTCCATTCTGTGGAAAGTCTAAAATCAGGTATAAATTAGTGACCCTTCTTCTCTGTTTTATCTTTTATATTAATTTTTAATTTTTTATGAATATATTTAAATTTTTAAATGTTTCATAGTTTTGTCAGTATTTAAATAATGCAAGAGTGCTTATTTAATCATTTGATTAACAGTTACAAAACAACATTTTTTTTATATCAATGAGGAACTCCAAGGAATTCTTGACCTATGAAGTTCCTGTGAATGAAGGTAGAGGTACTATAGTATTGGATTAAAATTTAGATTATCAACAGTTAAAGTTCTTGGATTAAATTGCAATAGAACACAGAATAAAGAGCTATTCTATGAGGAAGTGGGTAATGAGATGCTTAAAATATTTTTGGACAATTTAAATCCTGTATTGTCAGAAACAGCAGTGCACAGGTTGTCTGTATATGGGAAACATGAGATGGTTGTATATATGATATAGAGGAAATCCCTTGGGACTACCACTCAGGACTTAATCAAATTTATGGCATGTAATTGAAGATTAATATTGAGTGCTGACCATGTCCCTAGTATTTGTTTCCATTAACCCTCAGAATTGTCTCCATTTTACGGGTGAGAAAACTGTGACTCAAGGCAGTACATATTTAATTCAAATTCACTCGTGACTTAGTAAGACACTGTGATTTGAATCAAGCTCTGTTTTGAGCTGGTGCTTGTAACCACGGGTAATTTTGCTGGATCAGTTTTTGAAGGCATATGCAGGTACCTAGGAGAACATGCAAGACAGTCAAACCCCCCATTTGGGGAAAGCATACATGGAGAAGAGGGACTTTGAGTACTGAAGGCTACCTCCATGACCTGGCAGGGAAGCTGGACCCTGTCCCCTAGAGACTGTTGTGCTCCACACAGAGACTCAGTTAGGGGCAACCAGCATGTGTTGGTAGGAGGAATTTTATAACAGTGACTCCTGAAAAATCTGAAATGATGATCTCTAACAAGTAGATCACCAAATTGACGTCTTACACCATTAAAAGCAGTGAGATAGCATGACATGTCTTCCTTTCTCCTTGCCTTTCAAATGAATTGAGTGTGTAGACCAGACTCTGACTAGTTTTATGGAAGACACAGAAAACCTTCACATGGAACACAAATTTCTCAAAATGAAGAGGAATATCAGTTGGGATTATAGGAAAGTAAGTTAAATGTCAGCATTTTAGGTGAATATATACTGTCATTAAGGCATTTCTGATCTGTAATGAATTAGAGGAAGGAACAACACACACACACTTAACCAGCCTCAGAATCCATAAACTTATCCATGAGATAGCATAGGAAGAGTTCCCAAGCAATCTCTGTCTCTAGATTTCTAAAATGTTCACAGCATGATCTGATGAAATGGCATTTTACCCAATAAATTCTGAAGCAGGGATTGGTCTGAGGACTACCATAACAAATTTATTTTCCTAGTGAGGAAATTTTGTCTTCTAAATGAATGGTTACAAATTGACTCAGGTTTTTTGTTTTGTTTTGTTTTTAGAACTGTTTATATCTAGTTTGGTCTTCTCTATACTATCGATATTACATATGAAAAATAAGCATTATGTACTGTATTTGTTGAACAAGGGTTTAAATTTTTACTCATTATAATTCCAAGTTAAAATAAAAAAAAAAAAAAAAAAACCCTTCCATGAGTTCAAGGGTTCTTATTTTGAGATTTTTCAAGGTCTAACCATGAAGTTAATTGTTAACCTTCTTTCATAGCGTGCATTTTTTCAGTATATATTTTAGTGTTCTATATAGCTATAGCTCAATAGTATCTCTGTATCCCTTTTACCTGCTATAGCCCAGTGAGTATACTTTGAATTGCTTATTTAAAAGAGTATATAGGGATGCCTGGGTGGCTCAGTCAGTTAAGCCACTGCCTTCTGCTCAGGTCATAGTCCCAGGGTCCTGGGATCGAGTTCCACGTTAGGCTTCTTGCTCACCAGGAAGCCAGCTTCTCTCTCCACCTCTGCCTGCTTGTGCGCTCTCTCGCGCGCGTGCGCGCTCTCTCTCTCCCTCTCTCTCTGATAAATAAATAAATAAAATCTTTTTAAAAAACAAGAGTATATAAAATAGATATATTCTAAAAGGCTATCAAGTCCAGTTTTTCTGTAGATTTTAACCTATCGCATTAGTGTTATGACTGGTTTCGTTGCCCAGTATCTGGCAAGAGCCCTGAGTAGTCCAAAGACCTGTGAGAGCTGTATTTGGGAACCAGTCAAGAACTCAGCTGTTTGAGTTTTTAAAAGACCTTACCAAGTTCTCTGTGTTCTGATCCTTCCACCTTCATTCAGACCACAACCTGAGAGAAACCTCATACTGTGGCCACCAACCTGGAAGGGATTACTATGGACTCTAATGGTGGTTGGACAGGGAACTAGTGTATATATATATATATATATATATATATATATATATATATATATATATGGTTTTTTTTTAAAGATTTTTATTTATTTGACAGACAGATCACAAGTAGGCAGAGAGGCAGGCAGAGAGAGAGAGGAGGAGGAGGCAGGCTCCCCGCCGAGCAGAGAGCCCAACATGAGGCTCGATCCCAGGACCCTGAGATCATGACCTGAGCTGAAGGCAGAGGCTTTAACCACTGAGCCACCCAGGCGCCCCTATATATATGTTTTTATATGTAGCACTTTTCTTTCCAACTTTATAAGCCAACATAGCAAAATGTCTAAAATCTTAGAATTTTCTCTTTTAGATCTTTTAAAAATGTGTGTCATAAGGGTTTTAGCAGTGTCCCCATGGTATTTTATATTTGTCTTCTTAAAGTTTGATTATATAAAGCAACAAATATTTACTGCATGTTACTATATACCAGCTAGCATTTCAGCTGAGAAACCAGGAGAGGTAAATCTAGAACCAGAATAATAATTTCTTACAGGGAATATCAGGATGACTGCTAATTTGACATGCATATTGTGGTTTACCCTTCGTATGCTATAAATGACATCCAGAGAGTGGTAGTAGAGTATGTTAAGGACCTAAAGAAGACAGACTTAGGCTACTCCAAATAAAAGAAACACATTACTAGAATAAATACTACAAAGCAACGTTGAGAATGGCAATGAAACCATAGTGTTTGCTCAGTGGGAAATTTGATGTTTTGAAAAATTTTACGAAACTAAAGAAAAAGTAACTAAACATCACTGATAATAAGGAAAATGTTGAAGAAAAGGAAGGTGAGCACATTCACTTCACTATATGTAAATACAAGTAAAAATTAAATTAAAAAGTTTGTAGATAAGAATTGGTTTCATTGACTAATGTTCAGCAACACCCTGAAATATTGATAGTAATAGGAAAAGATATGAAAGCTTTGTCAAACCCCAAAAGTAAGATCAATAAAAATAATACATACATACAAAAAATAGACTACAAAGCAGCCCTCTAAGATAGTTTTCATCTCTGAAAACATAAGCCCAGAGACATTTTTAGCAAATACTGTACCATAAAGCCGAACTCAGGATAGTGTCCATATTTTTTTCATATATGGAAGTATAGAAATTCTTGACATAAAGACTTAATGGGAAACCTTGCTTACAATTGTTTGGAAAAAAATTTTGAAGTCATAATGTAGTTATAGGTTTATGATTAGTAGGTGGGAGAAATAAAACCAAAATGGAAGAGAACATGGTGTTTTTGGTCTTTAAGTAATGTGATCATTTTATTTTAAAAAATGAAATAAAGAGAGGGCAATCTAGAAAGCTGATTTGTTATATGCACCATCCTTGCAATAAAAATGCTGATTTACTTGATTTGGTTTTAAGTAGAAAAGTGGTAAATACAGGCAAGCTTGTATACAAGTTTGAATGGAAGGAAATCAATAATATAGAGGTGAAAAAAATCTTATTGCTCATTCTAATAGGTTATTATATACCAAAAATGAAAATATTTTGCATGTGTAGAGCAGAGAAGATGACCATCCTCTCTTAAAACTGACAAACATCAAAGCTTTCAAAGTACTGTGCTTTGACAGTATGAGTGCAAGAAAAAGTACCGGAAGTCATAATAAACTAGAACCTGTCAAAGAGATTTGAAATCAGGAATTGGTATTTATAGGGTGGATATGTTCCAAGTTCATATGTGACAACAGCCAAGCAATTATTTGCATTAGAAGAACATTGACCATTTCAGGAATATATTTATTCAGGAAAATATGGAATAAATATTTGAGCTTTTGTTCAAGTTCATATAAAAAGTTTTAATAAAGTTGTTTTTCACTAGGCCCAGATGGTGAATGGTGTAACTATTTGACCTGGTATATTAATTATCTGTTGCCATATAATAAATTATCCCAAACTTAGTGGCTTGAAGCAACACTTATTATATCACATTTTCTTTTGTAGATCAGGGATTCAGTAGTAACTTAGCAAGGTCCTTTGCTTTAGAGTCTGTTATAGGCTAAATTGTATCTGTTCTACATTTGTCTGTTGAAGTCCTAACTTTGTACTTCAGAATGTGACTGTATTTGAAGCTAAGGCCTTTAGAGAGGTAATTAAATTGAAATGAAGCAGTTAGGGTGGGTCCTAGTGCAATATGACTGATGTCTTTTAAGAAGAGATAATTTGCACACGTACATCACATACATGTATATGGACTGAGGAAAGACCATGTGAAGATTCAGAGATAAGGCACCCGTTTGCAAGCCAAGCAGAGAGGCCTTAGAAGAAACCACACCTGCCCACATCTTGATATCCTATTTCCAGCCTCCAAAATTGTGAGAAAATAAATGTCTGTTGTTTAAGCCATCCAGTCTGTGATATTTTGTAATGGCAGCCCTAGCAAACTAAGGCAGGGTCTCATAGGCTGCAGCCATCTTAAGATTGGGTGAGGGAAGGATTTGGGCCAAGCACACTCATGTGGTTGTTGGCAGAATTCAGTGCTCTGCTGGCTTTTCAACTGGGGGCTCAGTTCCCCATTCACTACTATTCTGAGGCCATGTGGGGCTCTCCATAGAGCAGTTTTCTTGCAACATGACAACTCACTTTATCAGAGCAAGAAATCAAGAGAGAAAGGCAAAGGAGGGAGGGAGTCTGAAAGTCTTGGTCTTCTACAGTCTAATCTCCAAAGTGAACTCTCATCATGTTTGCTGTATTCCATGGTTAGAATGGAGTTTCTAGGTCCCGCCTAGTGCTCAAGGGGGGAGGATTATACAAGGTTTGAATTCTGGGAAGTGGGGCTCATTAGGGGTCATCTTAGAGACCACTCACTATACCTGCTTATAGAGTCTTTTTAAGTATATACTTGCCCTGAAGTTTATCTGTTTAACAGAAAAATATCAGAGCATGCGTGGAGACTCCTCATTCAGTAATGATTATATGTAATTTGTAAACCATCTCTTTTCTTCATGGTGGTTTGTGAGTTATTTTGATTTTTTTTTAAAATGCCGTAATAGGATTATATAGCTTTTAAAGAACAAAACAAACAACCTGCATACAGTTTTAACTTGGGCAACTGAAGGAAGTTTGAGGCATATTAAGGCCAATGAATGCCAGTAGGTGTTGATAATTTAAAAACTTTCTTTTTTAAAATTATTTATTAGAGAGAGAGAGAGAGCGAGCACGCACAAGCAGGGGGAGCAGGAGAGGATGAGAGAGAAGCAGGCTCCCCTCTGAGCAGGGAGCCTGATGCAGGGCTTGATGCCAGGACTCTGGGATCGTGACCTGAGCTGAAGGCAGATGCTTAACTGACTGAGTCACCTAGGCATTCCGATAAACTTTTTTTATGAAGGATATCCAAAGTATTGAAAGTCAAAAGAAGTGTATAATGCACAGTAATCACTGAGGTTTAACAATTGTTGACTTTCATATTTACATAATCTTTTGGGGGGCTATAATATTTAAAGGGTGATTACAGACATCATTGTTTTTCATCTCAATATTTCGGTGCTCTTCTCTTAAAAAGGTATATTTTGCCACATAATACTGTCATAGTGATACACACTAAAATTAATTATTATATACCCAGTTCATATTTAAATTTTCCTTGGTTGTCTTAAAAATGCTGTTGATAGTTGACTTGTTCAACCCAACATCCTATCAAGAACCATATATCCCACTTGTCTTTTATGTCTTATAAGTTTCTTTTTGTATACTAGATTCCCTATGTCACCCTCATTTCTTTTTCCTGTACATCACCTTATTAAAGAATGGGACATATTTTAAATTGGTTCTTTTTTCTTTTCCCCAAACATTCATTTAACACTCAAGTTATTTATTCATACCCCAATCTTGTACTGGAAACCTAGGATGTTAAGTAGATGGCATGAAACAGATACAATAGAGATACCTGTTCTGATTTCAGCAGGACTGAGAGACCCGTCTCCCCAAGCTGCACCCAACTCCCAGTCACCTTCCTGGCTGAACCCCTGTGTCTGGCACAATTTGAAGCTACTGTTTTAAATTGTAGATTACTGAGACTAAAAGAGTAGAAAGGGGAAAAAGAAAAAAAAAAGGAGCAGACAGAATGAACAAGAGAGAAAAAGTGAACTAGCTGGGCAGGATGCAAATCTTAGAACCTTTTGTATGCCAGCGCAACTGGCTGATGCCCAGGAACCATGTGCTGAATGGAGGGGTGAGAACAAGTTGGCTGATGGGCTATTCATTGGCATTTATGCCATAAGCTAACCTCTTTCTGATTATCCTCCTAGAATGATAGCTCCACATGGCCAGGGCCTAGGACAATGCCTGGCACTTACACATGCTCAGTTAATACTGGCTGAATAAATGTAAGTATGAATGAATAACGAATGAACTAGCATTTACAGATCACCTATGTTATGTGTTACACTTTGTGCTGTTCACATAATTTGTGAGGGATTCATATGCTAGTAGATCCTTATGAGGTAGGTTATTACTGACTCCATCTTGCATATAATGAAAACGAGTTACAGAGAAGTTCAAATTTGCCTAAAACTATTCAAACCAAGGTCCAGCAAACTCTAAAATACATATTACTGGCTTTAGTGGAACTAGAAATAGCCACGAGAGCTGAATTTTAATTTCAGCTCTTCTACATGCTATTTACAGACTGTGCTGCTTCATTTTATGGAAATCATTTTGGTTTTCTGTGCTTCAGTCCCCTTTATGAAAAATGTTGGTAATCAAATAAGTTTTCCTTAATTACTTATAAAGGTAAATTTGATGTAAGGAAGCAAAAGTGTGTTGGAAAATCTTCAGGCTCAAGCTCAATACCCCAAGGTATTACCTACTATCTACTATAATGTTTAGCATGTAGTTGGCTATTTTTAATTTTCTGTCTGACATTAATAGCTTCTAAGTGATAGTTTTTACATGTCATTTTGTACATGCTTTGTTTCTGTAGGGCTTTATAACCAAAACGATTATACACTTTTCCCAAAGGTTCTATGTATAACTAATATTTACAATACACACCCAAGGAATTGTATGGAATATTTTATACTAGAATTTAGTCGAATATAATAATGAACCTAAATGAAAATAATATGGTACCTGATTATTTTATCACATAGTTTTTCTTTTAATGGTATTTGCCTTAATAGAATTTGAATTTTTTAAGCATAGTAATTTTATAGGAAAACTTTGACAGTTTAAGTTGGCAATTCCAAATCAGCCCACTCATTGTGTTCACTAAAGTGTTCTTCCAAAAATAAATGAGTAGGCTGGCATTGTGTTTTAAACATCAAGCTAATTTTGGTTAATTATATAAATCTAAAAGCCATGGGCAAGACAGCAATTCAGTCTTACTAGATGATGATCAGTGAAATTGTAAGACAGCTTGCTGAATGATGCACATCAAGCTAATAACCTGAATGCATTGTGTCCAAAAGGACAGTGCCTGGCAGAGCATCAGATAGGAAGCCTTCCCAGTGCTTTAATAAGGGGCTTGTGAAAGCTTGCAAAAGAGGGTACAAAGTTAGAAACAGTAGTAATGGCTCTGATCAGAATTCAAAAACATTAGAGGAAAAAATGGTTACCATGCATAGCTAATAATTCCCTGTTAAATAATGGAAAGCTGGGTTGAGCAGCCTCATGGGCCATCCCTTACTTGCTCCTTATCACTAGTTTTTGTTCAAATAGAATGAGAGTGCCACATTATGTGGGGCTTTCATTTAAATTAGTTGAAATTAGCATTCTGCCACAAGCAAGCAGGAAATACAGATGCAGAATAAGAATGTGGTACGGGCAGGAGAGTTTAGAGCACTTGACTCCCTAACCACTTCCCCATTCAGAGAAGAATCATGACTCCCTTTGTACTTGATTGTAAAGTAATAATGGGCAGAAGTTGTGCTAGGAGATTTTTGCTGTAACTGAGTTCAGTTGGATTTATGTTGCTGTCTGTTAACTAAGCTAAATTTCTTCACATGCTTCCGCAACTGGACATAGATTTCTTTAACCCTGTATTCCATATCATGCCTAGAAAAAGAGCTGAGTACAACTCTTGAGAAAACATTTCTGCACTTGACAGTTGCATAATTTCCTTTTCTTGGTTGAACAATCCGTGGTTGTTTCTTGGGTTTATTCAGGAGAGAGGTTCATCCCTCCTTCATCCACATTCCACTGAATGAGCCAAGAATGACTATTCAGGCTATTATTTTATTTCATAAAATAACAAATTTGACTGAACTTTCTCTTTTCAGTGACCATATGGTCATCCTGAAGATCCATGCCATTATTTGTAGAAGTGAATCACAGAGAATTTCTGTTGCTCTAGAATCCAAATGATTGATCATCTATAATCAGATTATTTTCCCTCAGCTCTGTATGACCTGATTTTTACTGACCTATACGTTCAAGAGGGGCTGGTTGAAAGTACCCCCAGAAGACAACAGAGACACTTAAAAGTCACTCATAGTAGCCAAGTCATTTAAGGTGATTGCTGGTTCACTCTGTTACTATTATCAACTGGCTTTAAAATAGTATAATCTTTTTTTTAAACTATTTCTTTTTTTTTTTTAAGATTTTATTTATTTATTTGACAGAGAGAGAGAGATCACAAGTTGGCAGAGAGGGGGAAGCAGGCTCCCTGCTGAGCAGAGAGCCCAATTTGGGGCTAGATCCCAGGACCCTGAGATCATGACCTGAGCCGAATGCAGAGGCTTTAACCCACTGAGCCACCCAGGCGCCCCTAAAATAGTATAATCTTAACAGTTCAGCATCCCCCAGCCCAAAATTGTATTTCTGTTCATCGTGGTCTTTTATCAATTTTGAACGCTGACAGAAATTTAAATAACAGAATTCCTTGTGCCACACACACACCTAGGCTTGTCCGGCAATGTCACTTAAGATGAAGAAAAATTTCTCCAATAATTCTTGTTTAACACATTGCTTTGCAGCTCTTCTAGTCACATGTTAATTAGAAAACAAATGATGCATAAAATTTCTTCTGTTTTTAATCATCTGTTCAAATACACATTGTAAAATCATTCTTTGAATTAAACTAACATGTTGATATTTTCCTCTAGATTAAATTCTGTGAGAAATAAACGTGTTTTATAACATAGTATGCTTTTAAATAGATCGATAGAAATTATACAAGAAACCATCACACTTTTTAAGGTAACAGTATATTTGACTTGTCCTGTCTCCACATGGGAGAGACAGAGAAGCAGCTGCAATATCTGCCCATGGAGGGAGGAGGATTTTAATTTCAAAAGATGAAGTATATACGCTTCCTCTCCTGCCTTTTCTATAAACCAGGCTTCTTGTTTCTCTTATTGGTACCATTAGACTCTGTATAACTTCACTCTCATTCTTCAGAAGAGTTGGTTTTTCTTTGTCTTCCATAATGCAAATTACAGATTAGAAGGCCCTGAGCACTTTTTTAAAAATTTAATTTAATTTTTTCAGTGTTCCAAGATTCATTGTTTATGCACCATACCCAGTGCTCCATGCAATACGTGCCCTCCTTAATACCCACCACCAGGCTCACCTATCCCCCGACCCCCCTCCCTTCCAAAACCTGAGCACTTCCTAATGTATTCATCCCATGATAAAGGCTGCAACGAGGCAGAAATCACTTCTTTCTTGCAGAAAACGTTCTGGCCCTCGGTCTCTTCTGACATCCTCAGTTCATTTTTTGGTGTGATGTATTCCCATGACACTTCTAGAGTAGGACTCTCAGAGCTGCTATAGCTCACATCAAGGGAGCTGGGCTCTGGAAATGAACCACATGTTGTATAATCCTGAGAGCTAGAAAGGGAATTGGCTTTTGAGTTTTATGAACCCAAGTTCAAGTCTACCTCTGCCAGGTACCTGCTCTGTAACCAGAGGTAGTTCTGTTTTGCTTCTCCTGGGCCTGAGTTTCTCATTCATGGAATGAGAACAATAACCAATAGCAGGAAGACTTGTTTGTAGAATTAAAGAATGCATGTAAAGCCTCTGACCCCTCAGTGCTCTTGGGTTCAGCACATGTTAAACTTCCTTCTTCCTGACCTTGAAGGTCAGATTTGGATATTTGAGTTTTATGAACCCAAGTTCAAGTCTACCTCTGCCAGGTACCTGCTCTGTAACCAGAGGTAGTTCTGTTTTGCTTCTCCTGGGCCTGAGTTTCTCATTCATGGAATGAGAACAATAACCAATAGCAGGAAGACTTGTTTGTAGAATTAAAGAATGCATGTAAAGCCTCTGACCCCTCAGTGCTCTTGGGTTCAGCACATGTTAAACTTCCTTCTTCCTGACCTTGAAGGTCAGATTTGGATA